>NC_056739.1:1609460812-1609640812 GCF_019279795.1 Protopterus annectens
TAACCGGGCAGCATACGGCATTTGTTTGAGCCCCTTGATCCTCTTGGTGAGGTACTTTTGGGGTCTTTCCAGTTGCTGCAGATGTCTGGTAAGGTACATCCCAAAAGGGGCATTGTACTCAATTATGGGCCTGATGAGGGATGAGTAAAGAGGCACGATGACCTCCCCTGATCTAGATGTGAATCCCTTCATGATTAGGTGGGCTATATAAAATGTTTTCTAACCACTTTGGCGACGTGGTTGTCAAATGAGAGATTGCTATCAACTTGGGTCCCCAGGTCCCTAATTACTTCTTCTGTACTTAATGGATTACCACCTATGTGGTAATTTGTGGGCACTTTGTTTTTGCCAAAGGGGATGACTATACACTTTTTGGCGTTTAGCTTGAGGCCATGGCTCTGGCACCAGTTGTCTGTTTCTATGAGGCCCTTTTGGAGGATGCTTGTGTCGGCTGGAGAGTCTATTATGGCGCCCAGTTTGCAGTCATCTGCGAACTTGGTCAGCCACAGTCCTTCCATGTTGGCCTGTACCTCCGAGAAATATATACCGAACAAGAGAGGTCCCAGGACTGAGCCTTGTGGGATGCCACTTGTAACTGGTTTGGAGTCTGACATGGCTCCAGCTATTCTAACCATGTGGGTTCTGTCCTTGAGCCAGTTTGCAACCCATCTAGTGACATAGGGGTTTATATTTAAGCTGGTGAGCTTATCTATAAAGCCCGAGTGGGGTATTGTATTGAAGGCTTTTGTGAGGTCCAGGTAGGCTGTGTGGACCACCTTCCCCTTGTCAATGGCCTTGGTGACTGTTTCAAAGAAATCGACCAGGTTTAAGAGGCAGGATCTGCCCTTAATAAAGCCGAACTGGGTAGGATCCAGTGTCTGTAGGTCCCCAATATCTTTATTTATAAGGTCCATGATGATCCTTTCCATAGCTTTGCAGACCAAGCTAGTGAGACTTATGGGGTGGTAGTTTCCAGGATCCGTTGAGGCACCACCTTTGTGGAGAGGGACCACTGTTGCTGTACGCCACTCTTTGGGTACATATCCTGTAGTAAGGCTGAGATTGAACAGTAGTTTTAGGTTTGGGTTTAGCTCTTCTTGGAGTTCATGTAGGATGCAGCCCGGGACACCGTCTGGTCCCATTGATGCTGTGTTTCTTGCTTTGGAGAGGGCAGCTCTTACCTGAGCATCTGAGATGTCAGGGGGGCAGCACTCTGCTGGGATAGATATTAGCCCTTTTGGTGGGGAGGGAGGGGAGAAGTTTGTGCTGAACCTGTCAGCTAGGATGTTGGCAATGTCTGTGGGTTCGGTGTATTTTTTGTCATTTTGGACTAATTCTGAGCATATCTGGGAATTCCCATCCAGGCTCCTAACATAACTAAAGAAAGCCTTGTGATTATCCTTAGTGTCCTGTGCAATTTTTCTCTCGAAGCTGGCCTTAGACAATTTTATGAGTGCCCGTAGTTTTTTGCTAATACTGATCAGAGATGCCTTCCCTTTTTGGGATTTTGCTCTATCATGTAGTAGCTTCCTCCTTCTATTGTATAGTTTGTTTATGGCTGGGGTCCACCAGACAGGACGTCTGCCTTTGGAGGATTGGGTCTTGGTTTTATTTGGGATTGCATGATCCATGCATTCCTGAAGTGTACAAAGAATGCGTTTATAAAGGATTTTGTGGTCTGGGCCGTATTATCCACAGGCCCGGGGGCTTTGAAGAATTCCACCTCGGTTTTGAGGAGTGTGAAATTTGCTTTAGAGAAGTTTTTCACTGTGGTTTTCTGGGCATGGGGTGGGGTCGGGATGTGAATATCCAGTGAGATTAGTTTATGGTCTGATCTTACCAGTGAGGGATACACTTCTGGTCTGGAGCATAGAGTCCCCATGTTGGTGATGATCAGGTCCAGTATGTTTTCCCCTCTTGTGGGAGTGGTAACAAGTTGTTCCATAGCATTTGAGTTTATAAATTCTAGAAACCTTTGCGCTAGGGTGTTGGAGCTAGAGTAATGCTCCCAGTCTATGGTTGGGTAGTTGAAGTTACCCAATATAATGGTGTTTGGAGAGACCTTCATATTTTCCAGTGTTCCAGGAAGGCCGAGTGGGGTTCCTGGGTTTGGGAGGGTGGTCTGTAGCAGGCTATAAACTGGAAGGCAGTTTTACCCACTGTTAGTTGCACATGGATAGTCTCTGATGCTTCGTGCTGTGCCACCAATCTGGAGGTGTGGGTATCTTTGACAAATATTGATACTCCCCCTCCTTTTGTGGTTCGGTCCATGTTTTGGGGCCGAAAAGCATGGTATGAGGTATAACCTGGTAGTGCTGGGGTGCTCTTGAGAGTCTTGAACCAGGTTTCTGTTACTGCACAGATATCGATGTTCTCCATGCTAAGGAGAGTTTCGAGTGTGTGCATCTTGAGGTTTAGACTTCTGACGTTGAGTAGCATTACTCTTAGTTTCTTAGTTTCTTATCCCTTGTGATACCTATGGAGGTGGGTTTGTCTTTTGAGCCTTGCCTAAAAAAGGCATTATGGGGGTAGCAAGAGCCTTTGCCAATATCCGAAAGCCCAGGGGTGACGGGTGCAAGCCGTCCCTAGCGAAGCATCGTGGCTTGTCGAGCATGTCATCCCAGGCTGACAGGCATTGGATCCCCTTTGAATGACACCAATACTTAAGCCAATTGTTGAAATTGATAATCTTGTCTTCATACTGTGGCATCATTCTTGGTGAGGGTAAGATGCTACTCAAGGTCAGGGTAATACCGGCCTGGGCTACATGCTCAGAGAGCTCCTCTATGTCTCTTTTCATGTAGTCCAGGGAGGTACGTCTCAGGTCATTCACACCAGCATGGACAATGACTGAGTCATATTTGTACTTGCCTTGGAGTGACCTGAGTGCTTGTGTTATGTGGCGGATCCTAGTGCCCAACAGGCAGCTCACCATGACCTTCTCCTTGTTCAGCCTGGTGAGCGGGACGTCAGTGTGCCTGATGATAGAGTCACCTATTACAAGTGTATCAGGTGTGTTGTTTAGCCTTAAGGGCTGTGACTGTTCGGCACACTGGCTTTGTGAGCTATGTGTTGCACGTGTTTTGCTTTGGGGTAGCGGTTGCTTGGGTGTCTGCTTTGGAGGTCTCTGCTACTTAGGCAGATTTTTATTTAGAGTCTCCAAGTATGTTTTTGTGTGTTTATGTGTTTGGTTTGCTGTCGTGGTAGGTCTATGTGAGACTGGAATTGTAGTGAGTGTGGTTTCCTTCTCCTTCCCAGATTCACCAGTTGGACTGGAGAGGAGATTGACATATATATATATATCTATGTAGAGAGAGAGATGTGCATGCATACATGATACCAACTCCAAGATCATACAAGTGTGGGTGAAGGAGAGAAATTTCCTTACTCCTGCTGTTACCTGATCTCATAAAGCACACTGCTGTTATTGCAATGACAAGGGAATTAATCAAGTAGGCCAACAATTCACATTTTGACAAAATCAACCACTTGATTACTACTGCGGTACCTACATATATATATGTGTGTATATATATATATATATATATATATATATATATATAGAGAGAGAGAGAGAGAGAGAGATATCTGTCTCTGCGTGTGTGTGTAGGTTGGTGTGCCAGTGTATTTACATGCATATATTCATGTGTGTGCATGCATGTGCATGTGTATATGTAGAGAAGGGAAAAGGATACCTAGATCTGCCCACTTACTTAATAAGCAAATGATGAATACATTAACATTAATAGTGCATTTTACATGAATGAGCACTTAAAACTGAATTGATTCTTATGAACCATATCATAGAAGGTTTCACTTCTATTGTATTTGTACTACTGACAGTGCCTTTCTCCAGTGTTCATTATTTTGTCTAAGCCGGTTTACCTGCATTATTTTGTCCAAGCCGGTTTACCTGCGTTATTTTGTCCAAGCTGGTTTACCTGGGTGCCTTTGTTTACTGTGGGAACAGTATACTGTGCCACTCTCTTCCCTGAACCCCCCACTAAAACTAATTACTCTACAGCTAAGTACTGTAGTTTCTAATATAAATAACAGCTGGTGAGTGGCATTAAGGCAGCATGTGAATGTGTGAAGATGCAAAGAAACAGTAAATTTTAATAGTGAGCTGCAGGTAGTAAGGGAAAGAATTAAAACACCATTGCCTCAAAACTGCTGATATTTGGCTCTTCAATAAAATATGAGAACAGTTGATCTGAAGAATTTCATTTGTTTACCATTTAAAATATAATAGCTTTAAATAGCCTTCTCTTATTAAAAGGATGTCTGAAAAGTACTGAAATAGCATCTTCCACAGATACAGTTATTAACTTTGATTTTTTTTAATGAAATAATCCAGCTAGGTAAAGCCATTTGTATGTTTAATGCTTGTATCTTATAACTATATACATCCCTGTCCATTTACCCATTTACCCAAGAAGAACCGAAGTTAATATTCTGATATGAAAACTTTTAAATTTAGAGGTAGAGTATATTTTATTGTCTAAAATGCCATTTAATGCCCTTTTGTGATAAACAGGAGGTGAAAAAAAGATATATCCCTACATCAGTAATAGTGCATCAGAAAGGGAAATTAATGCAATTGTTATACATATTATCATTCCCCTTAAACTGTAGCTGTTCCTTTGCAACTTACATTGGCTAATGAAATGCTGAAAATGACTAAGTAGCATTTTTAATCAGGAGATATGCTATATATGTTACATGTTTGAGATTACTAGTAAACATTCATTGGAAAGCACTTTAGAGGGACGTGTCTCAGTATTAATAGGTTAGAAGACAGGATTTTTAGAGGAGAGGCATGTTATAGAAATTACAGCATAAACACATATGTGCTGGGAAGACATTCAGTGTAGTTGAAACTAGCTGAAAAAACTATAGCAGTTAATGATGGAAACGAGAAACATGAGTTGGAAGAAGGTATGGAAACTTATGTTAGTGGCAGTAGTGAAGTAGTAGTAATTAGGCTGAAGCTAGTAACGTAAGAAAAACAACATGGCTATAACAAGGTGCTCAGCCCAAGAAGATAATGAATGTTTAATGGTGATTGTGAAAAGGAAGAGCTCAGTAGTTAAATGAGAAGGAACAATAGGTTTGGTCAAGAGATTAAGGAAATGAGGGCAGAGGGTAAAAAAGATGATCATGATTTGACCAAGTTCATAGGTTCATGGGTTCATAGGCTGGTACTAGGCTATCGTTCCTAGGGCCTATACAAGCCTAGCCATAACAATTCCCTGGATATTTTTTCCCACAATATTTACTTCTCTAGACCCCTGTCTAGCAGGGTGACTGACATGATCCCTGGGGTGAATTTCCTATCTCCCATCCAATCATCAAGGTTCCTTTTGAAGAGGGCCAAAAAGCCCACACTACTTCTTCCCTTTCCTGACGCTCTCACATCTTCATACATGCATGCTTAATAAACTTACGCCCATTATATACATGCTACTGTAGCTACACTTTCTATGTACTCTCATTCTCAGGCATATTCTTTGCCCATGGCTTTATATATTTATGATTATTTTTTTCTTAACTTTTCAATTCACACATTATTGGTCTTTTGGGATAAACATTAATTGTCTGTTATGACCATTGTGTTGAAATACAACATTGTTTATTGCTGTACTTTGTACCAAAGCAACTTGGAGGAACAGGCAATGGTAGAATTTTTTTTTCAGTTATTTCATCAGTCTTGAAGGGACATGTTCTGGACTCTTGGGTAAAGAGAAGTGTTGCCAACTGATAGCCACTGGTTGGTACGATGGATCACATGCACAGTAGTTGGATAGACCCTGAAAGCTCAAAGATGCAGTGAAGATGTATTGCAAATGTCTAACAGATATTTCTGCATGGGATGATTTGAACTGTGACCTCCAGAAGATTTGGATGAGGACATTGATTCTGAAGAACCTTGTTCAAAACATTAGCAGTTGAAGCAGAAATAAAGAACTGTGGCCAAAAGTTGGTCAGAGCTTAATATGCTGGTAAACCTAGGACCTGCTGCTGGATATCCACAATGAGGGAAGCCATTGAACGTAATAAAGATGCTTTCCATCCAATGCTAGTTTGGAGGAGGGGCTCTGTATTTAACCAATGGCTACCAAGAGGCAACAAGCCAAGAAGGCAGCAGTTGCCAAAAAACTGCAAAAGTGAATATCTGGGTGTAGAAAGAGTTTGTTAATGCTGTGAATGATACTTGGATATCCATAAATAGGTTCTGACAAGTAAGCTGCTCTGCAATGTTAGAGAAATGCTGACCTCATCCATACTTTGATGAACTCCTAATTCCATTTAATATGCACTCCAGTGAGGAGGAAGTGCCAGAAAGAATCATTTCTGAAGTGAGCTAACTGTAGTGATTAGAAAGCTCTGCAGTGACAAGGCTGCAGGAGTAGATGAAATGTGATTTTTTTTATTTGTTTATTTGTTTATTTTTTCTCTGTTCATTGAGTCTATCAGACCTGAATTAGCTTCTCCAGGCTATATCCAAGCCATGTTCTTAAGGAGATCAGTCTGGTGTAGCAGCATACTTCTGCTGGAGGGTGTTTTTCTGTTATGGCCTAGCTTCACCTTCATACCACGCAAAACTGCTGACATCCAGGAGCTGACATGCAATGGGATATGCTGAGATTTCATTCTGCCTCTGTAGCAATTCAACCAATGTACCTCGCCAACTCCCCTTATGGCAATGCTCCCCACTTAAAAAACTTGCAGAGGTATAACAAATCGGGCAAATTGGACCAAAAAATATCACTTTATTGACCAAGTTAAGCGCTTTCATCCCAAGTACTATGGGAATTCATCAGAACTAACAGTTCAATAAAACCACACATTTTTATATTTTTAATTACAACATCTGACACAGTCAACCAATAACACGCCATACTTAATTAAAACCGTCACTTATTTAAAAGTGTTTAATACAAACCAATTAAAATGTTAACGCTACCTATGCCACCACAACCCTTCAAAATGCCTTAGCTCAAGATGCAGTTAATATTACAACCTTTATTTAGTCCACACATTGTTGCTGCATTTAGACACTGCTGCCGTTGTAGCTCACAAATATTCAAATGTTCTGATATAATTCTGTCCTGAGGGTCTGGTTTAATCTGTTGAATAACCAAGAAACCAAATTTATGTTCATTGTGTGCAGAAATATGCCTATACAAAGCATTAGTTAGTTTGCAATTTCTAATATCAGCCAAATGCTTGTATATTCTTTCTTTAGATTCCGAGAGGCTTTCCCAATATAATATGCTAGACATTTTAAGCATTTAGCTAAGTAAACCACATTTTTACTCTGGCATGTGTAGTGACCCTTTACATTTAGAGTAATGTTAGCAATCTTAAGCTTTTCACCACTAATAATATAGAGATTTTGACTACAGCTGCCACATCTAAAATCCCCTATTTTTCTACTAAACATTGTATAGTCAAGTGTTTTCACTGCACCACTTATTTCAAGTCGTTGTGTCTCTCGACTTTTCCCGGTTAGGGGTTGCCACAGCGGAACTCCGGTCTGCTAATGATTGGCAGTAGATTTTTACATGCCGAGTTGCCAGCTCTGACGCACAACCTTCAACGAAGGTACGCCCATTCATGCATGTCTCTACACAGAAGGCGCTCTAGCTGAGAATCGAACAGGACAACATCTTACTGTGAGGCGACTTATTTCAAGAAGATCCTTAAATGATTGATCTTTCTTAAAACAAATTTGGGTCTGTTTCCTAACTTTTCTTCAGCCACCCTGTCCAAAGTCAGCAAATTCCAATTTTTTATTCTCTTTGTACCTCTGCAAGTTTTTTTCCAGTGGTTTTGTTTCTTAGTTGGTCAAATGCTCTCCACTTTGTACCCAGCCTCTGTCAGGGATTGACTGGGAGGTGCACCCAAGTGCATACTCTCCCCCAGGATAGGCAGGCCCACCCTTTCCTGCCAGCCCCTCAGATATTAGAGCAACTAAACAAGACCAGATCACCAAGGCCATTTATCCTGTCTATGCTCCGGCACTAATAAGACTGGAAATGCTGAAGGTACTGGATGATGTTAAGGTCTCATAGTCAATACATCTTTTCAGTATTGTATGGAATGAATGGATAGTACCTCTAGATTAAGCTGGCATAATTGGCCTGATGTTTACAAAGGAAGACAGAAGGGTGTGTTACAGTTATAGAGGGGATCATACTCCCCAGCCTCCCTATTAAAGTATATACCAAGATGCTGAAAGAGGTGGCTCCATTTCATAGGTGAGTCTGTGCTGTAGATTGAGCAAGGCAGTTTCCATCCTGGCCATATAAGGTTGGATCATGTATTGGACCTTGCACGCATTTTGGACTGGTTATTGGACTTTTGTCTACATGTGCTTTCTGGACCTGGAAAAGCCACATGGCTGGGTACACTGAAATGTACGGAGGTGGTAGAACAGTGTGGGGTCTGGGGCTATTGTTATGTGCCAGTCAGTTCCTCTATTTGTGGGTCAAGACTACAGCTAACTTTCTTGATGATAAGTCAAATACATTCAAGGTAGGCAAAGGACTCCACCAGGAGTGCCTTTTGTTTCTTGTCCTATTCATGATTTTCATAGAGATGATATCAAGGCATAGCAGAAGTTTGGAAGCTATTTAGTTTCAGTATGTGAGGGCTGAATTTATGTTCCTCTTGGGCTCAAATGATTGTGATCTTTAGCATGCACTGAGGTGGTTTACTCTGAGTGCAGAGTATTTGGGATGCGAATCAGCACCCCTGTATCAGAGTTCTGCTGTGTCCTGCAAATGTCCTGCAATGTTTCTAATTTTCCTCTAGCTGTGGCAGAAAATTATGGTAGATGAAGCACCTTAATATGACATGAAACATTAGAAACCACTAAAAATTCCAAAACAGTTAGTGTTTATTTTGGGAATAAAGTGCAGTCATTTACATTGATTTTTTGAAGTGATTTAGGCATCAAAACTGTAATTTTCTGTAAAAATGTCCCACTTTTCACAGTTGAAAAGGGGGGCACCCTAGAGGAGAGGTGTGTTGCATGTTGGCAAGACTGACATACAAATTGGCAATTGTTTCAAGCAGCAAAATGCACTGTGAGGTGAAGTTTGAAGGATTGCACACAAAAAGAATAGCTGCTAACCTGACAGCACTGGCTTATATTAACCCAACAGCCACAAGTTAGACCATCTCCTCTAAAACAGTAAGACAAAATGTATACAGTAAAACAATAAAACAAATATCAGTAAAATAGAGAAGGCAGTGTTCCTGCCTATCTGGTCTTGAAATCCATCTGATGAAAACATGCCCTAACCATGATATTTAAATGGACAGCATGTCAAGTTTACGCAACCATTTTGCAGCATAGCTCTCAACCTTCCATCTCCAAAATGTGGAGCATTCCCTCCAACAAAATGGAAAACATGGGCAAACTCTGAAATACTTACGAACAACTTCATGTGAAAGCAAAAGGAAAATCCTGTTTGTTTGAAGTAATCAACTGTTGTATTCCTGAAGTTATTTTCCAGGCAGACAGCTAACAAGAGTACAATGTACACATCCTCAAAATCAAACAAGGAAAACACAAAGCAATCCTTCTTTGAGTTTTAAATTGACCAGTTTATTCAAAGTAATGAGTGTGTTCATCTATCAGACTTTATCATATATAATGTTTCTTGCTGAATGTGCCACTGTAATTATGCTAACTCAAAAAGGCAAATCCACATCAGTGTGACTCCTAGGGATGGCATAATACTTGTCAAAGAAGAAAAAGACAAGATAAACCATGGAAACATATGAGGCTGCCCTTCCAGTTATCGAGATTTACCTCAAAAGTGGCAAGGGTGGTACTGTACTTAACATGTAGTGGAAGTCTGTTCCAGAAGTGGGGGATATATTGGGATATGAATCTATCATGTCACAGTATCGTATTTAATGTTCATCAAGGTTTAGCTCCTTAAAATGAGTATTTGAGGAACCATTTCTTCTAAAAAAGAATAGGATGTCAAAGAGGGTCAGATCTTTCATGCCTTGAAATACTAGACAATGATCACCAAAGACAAGTCTATAAGACACCTAGTACAGAGACAGGGCTGCCAGTCTGTTCTGATAACTAATATTTTGAGGCCACTAATCTTTTTAGTTATAAATGAGGTCTCTCAAGTCAAGTGATATGTTTAGACAAATACATGGCAAAATGGACATTATATTCAAAAATGGGTCTGAAGACATAAGAATAAAAGGGAATTAAAATGCTTCTATGGATCTAGAGAAGATGTCTTTGGAATTAGATGACCTGGACAGAAGTCTTTCTAAAGCTTTGTAGAGACACGATGATGAAAACCTATGAAATTATTAACACAGGTGCTGACATACCCTGCCATGTGGTCTAGAGGGATAAAGCCTTGACTGCACCCTGACAAAAGGAGGGCTGGGCAGGAGAGGACTGGAGTGAGCAGACATCACCAGCCATCTCATCTTGGTGAGAGGGAGACTGCCCAGACTTGCTGCAATAGCATCATTAAGAGCCTGGTCAGCTCCATGCTACAAGTTGTATACTGCGTGGGTGGAAGGTTGCACATGAACTACACAAAGGCAGCCACAGAGGACCTTGTAAGGCTGCTGTGGGAGTGATGTGGGTTAGGACCCCCTCCCCAGCAGCAGCAGCAGTAAGATGCGACACAGGCATACCTGATCTTTTTAACAGCTCCAGATGTGGGTCAGGTTTGACCAGGAGGAGGATAAGCTGGGTCTAGTAGATTCATGAAATGAGGTGAGGAGCTGGTGGAAGCTGAAGGTCAACTGCAGGAAGGTAGGTGAGGGAAAAAACAAGAATGCTTACATGTTAAGCAGAGCATATTTAAATGAAGACTTGTGGGAAGAAGATTTAGAAGTTTTCTGTGTTGTGTCACAAATTTCAATAATTCATCAGAAACTACAGAAACTAGAGGCATCTCCCAAGAAAAATATAGGAGCACATCTGTTAAGAGAAGGCATAATGTGATGGTGGACTGATAATGCAAAGCACTTATATCCATAGTCATAGTGTACTTTCAAACATGACAGCTTGTATACTCCAGGTCTGTTGTTTAGAGGTGAGAAAGTTGTAAGACTACAACAGTTAAGAAGCCAAATGCTTCTAAAAATTGATGTACCTCATTAAGGAATATGGTAAAACAGAGATATCATGTACTGGGCTAATATAGTACAGACTACTACAAGTGTATCTAGGGTGGGTCAAAGGGGGAAGCATCCTCAGGGGCAAGGTATTAAGGGAGACAATCCATAGATGCCAATTGATGGCTAATGCAGTACCAGCATTTCTGAATGTCAGTAAAAATGAATGCTGATACTACTTGCAGGACACAAGATGGTAGGACTTTTTCATTTGTTTTGAGGGGTGGAGCCCAGAACTGCAAAGTTGAAAATGTTTCTGGCTTGCTCCTTAAGTATATTTTTTTCTTGTTTTTTTTTTTTTTGTTTTTTTGTTTTGTTTTCATTTTGTTTTGTTTGTTTTTCATCTTACAGTTGTAGGGGGCCAGATCAAGAAATGGCACTGGATGATATATAACTCTAGAGAGGGCAAATGGTGCAAAACACTTCACTGTGTAGCATGCATAGAAATCAAAACCAGAAAGAAGAACTGTTGTCATATAGGTTTCTGATGTTGTCATGGCTAAAAGCTGACTTTTTCAGCATAATCACCTGAACTTTCTGCTGTTTGTTGACTATCAGTTCAAAGAACACAGACGTGGATCAACTGAAAGAAACAATCTGTACAGTCGTATGTGTATTTACATTGGTCTTTGTAAGACATGGAATAATTGAGCAAGTAATGGCAGATAATGGTCCACATTACTTTTAATCTCAAAGTGAAACATTTTTCAAAAGTTTATGAGTTTCAGTGGGTTCCCTTCACTTGGTCGACATTTCATAATGTCGACATTCATATGTACAAAACCATATGACTGACATTCAAAATGTCGACCATGCGGAACCGGCATCTCCGTACAGTGTGGAATGGAAAGATTTCCATCTTCTGCACTGTAGTGCAATCTCGTAGTTGGTATATTTAAATGCCGGGGCTGTGGGGGGTGGAGACCCCTGCTAGCAGCATGAAGGTACTTTTTTTTGTGTTTTTTATTTTTTATTCTATGGTTGACATTTTGAATGTATATGATATGGTCTCGGCCATATGAATGTCAACATTCTGAAATGTAGACCATATGAAGTAGAAACGTTTCAGCATATTATTTCAAGTCCAGGATATCCACAATCAAATGGGTAACTGAAGCACATGAGTGAGACAGTGAAAAATGATGAAAAATCATCATACCTCAGACCTAATAGGTATTCATCTTTGATTTTTAGACTACAGAAATATACCTCTACAAGCTGCAGATGTATTACATTCAAAGGTACTGACAGAAGGAAGACTGAGATGCAAATTGTCAGCCCCTTTTAATTTATTTAGTGCCAGAAAGCAGAATGAAAATTACAAAGTTATTGGGAAAACAAAGCAGATGGAACAGAAGCAAGTCTGAGATAAAATTGCTTGCTTGCTGACAAAAAAAGGAAAAGTGACATTATAGAAATTTTAGGCAGAAATCTTAGATAAAAACAATTGTATTAGATCATCAGTGAAAGTGACCCTGTACCACCTTACTCATGTGTGATAACCCTAACCTTAACCCTGCCTCTGCCTCTAACCTCAGTCCTACACATTACATTATGTAAAAATCTTTCCTGAACAGTATTACTACAAATAACACTGGGGTATATTTCCCATACACTAGGAAAAATACACAGAAATAAAATGATCTCCTTATCTAAGCTTCACTCTAATCCTAACCCTAACCTGAAAACACTTGCATATATACTTCCACCCCTTAATGTCTAAATTTCCCATACATTACCACATAAGCAGAACACCAAACTATTCCCTTACTAAGCCCTTACCTCAGCCCTAAACTGCAAACATTTACACACTCATCCCCCAACCCTTTCACCCCAGTGCTGAAACTTTCAGTATATCCAAAAGTTTTGGCGTTAACACTCATGCACAGTAGCCAAATAATTACCAAATACACACCCCCTACAACAAATACCAATTCATCATATTTCCAATCAACAAACTAATGATTTGACAATTACTTATTTCATAAAAACAACCACTGGTTAACTCTGCCAAAAAAATGTTTGACAGAGTTAACTGCTACCCCCACAATATATATATATATATATATATATATATATATATATATATATATATATATATATATATATATATGTGTGTGTGTGTGTGTGTGTGTGTAAGAGTTAAATGGGTTCATAGGTTCATATGTAAATACTAGGCTAGCTGCCCTTGCAGGCCATTTTAAGCCTAGCCAATTTCCTTTTTTTTGTGATTGAATTAACCTATCCCATTTGGTTAGCGATTGACTTTACCCATCTCATGGCAGAGAATTATATACCACACCTAATGAGAATAACTGGGATCATACCATATTTATAATTTGAGGGGACCAATGCATGGGATGAAACATTTAGGGGCTGTCTCTGTCACTTAGTAGTACAGAGGCAGTCCTGGAGTAAATTTTCTGTTTCCCATCCATAGATCCAAGTTGAGCCTGAATATGGACAGGGATAGACTTTGTTTTATTTGGATGGAGAGTCCGTTCCAGAGCAGCGGTATCCTCTGCAAGATATACCATATCTGTCACTCCAAACCATTGTGCTGATGTTGAAGAAAAGGTTTAGATCCCCAAACAGAGTATTTCTAATGCCATTTGACTTACTGCTATGCAGTAAATACATCAGTATTGGGTTGGAGGATGCCTTGTATGGCAGACACAGGTCACCTCTTTACAGTCTCTAGGATACTGAGTATAGTGACAGGGCTTTGAGTCAGTCCATGTAGAACATGTTGTTTAGGCCTTGTATCCTTCCAATAAGATACCTCTGTGGGCATTCCAGCTGATGTATGTGTCTGGACAGACATATACAGCATTTCTTTTTTTTATAATAAAAGGGTATGTTACATGGGGATATGAGTCATTTGGGCACTTGTAATTAAACCTTTAAGCTAGTAACACTGCTAAGGCCTCAAGCTTACTGTGGTGTCTAAAGTGTTAAAATGGCTGTAATGTAACTTGAGTTTGAAAGAATTAACATATGGTAGTGTTCATTTGTCATTGCTCTTTAGAAAGAATTTATGATATTGCTGAATCATGCTGTGCCATTTCATCAAGAAGGTTTCTGTGTATTTTTCTCCTGCAGTAAGGTTTATGTTTTTGAAAGAGGCATTTAGCATTTTTCACTTAGCCACTGATAATGCTGTGGTTCATTCTTTAGTCTGAAATAATTGCTTTTCTTAAAGTATACAATTAGACCATGATGAATTGCACTAATGGGAAAGAAAACCAACTGCAAATCATGATTTTACATAGACCTTAAATTGCCTAGCCAGATAGATGACAGATTCCCTTGTTTGTTTTGTTAGCAAACCTTTCATATGGGAAAATTGTGTTTCTCTGTACTGGTAAGAGTGCTGATAGACTGAACTTACATTAATATTTATTACTATAGCTTTTACTTGATTTTTTGTAGGTGACCAACACTTCAGAAAAAGATTAGTTATTTCACCCTCAAAACATTTCAGACAGCATAAAAGGAGAATGTAAATAGACCTTTGGATATCTGCAGTGAAGTGCTTCTAGCCTGCTTATTTTCATAGAAAATTTGTCTTTATAAACCATAACAAGTTATGTTCTAGCTTTCTGATCAACTGTCTAAATTATATGACTTTCTGTTTTGCCATGATTCAGTAGATTTTTCAGCACTGGAGTTAGTCCAGGAAAATCAGACACTGAATTCAGCTACACGTAACAATCCAATATAGTATCCAGTTTTATTCAGCTTTCAAACTATATATATTTATATCCAACAAAGTAATGATGCTATGTTATGTATTTATTAAAAAGGCCATATCACTTGTATAGCCACAACAACCATAGATCTAATAATAATTTTGTACCATGGATTTGTTTATCACTGAGATTTTTTTTTCAAATATCTGGTGTCAAGAACTTCCAGATAAACACTTCATATGAGATAAATGACCTCTGTACTCATTAGTGGCAAGTAGTCATGTTTAGCCTGCATGGAGAAAAACATACTTACGTTTTCTTTTTCCCCATCATAATGAGATGAGCATCTACCAATCTTCCAAAAATCTAGAAAAAGTGCCCTTTGTATTGCCAAACTATCTCCTTTGCCTTTATTAGTGACTAACATGAACACACGGAGCAAACATCACTGCTAGATGCCTTATTTTTGTAATAGTAGGTTTGCTAAAAACTTCTAATCTTGTAAAAACATGTAGTCTTTAAAATGGGCTCAAAGCTGGATTTCTTGACAAATCTGGATTATGGCAATGCCACAGCTTGCAAGGAAGTATGTAGAGATGTGAGACCAAAGATATAGAAAAAGCCCAATTTTAAGACTGTATATGTAACAATATTGATCTACAAAAGGTAATGTTATATGAGTTTGTGTGTGTGTGTGTGTGTTTGTGTATATGTATAATATACATGTGTTCATATAGGTATGTATATATATATATATATATATATATATATATATATATATATATATATATATATATATATATATATATATATATATATATATATATAAATATATATATATGTATGTATGTAGATATATATATATATGTGTGTGTGTGTACAGATATATATATATATATATATACAGAGAGAGAGAGAGAGAGAGATTCAGATACACACTCAGAATGAGAGGGGTTTTTTTTGGATATAGGTTAAGTAAAATGCACACACGTACATATAATGACACTTTTAACTTATTCCATATATTTCCATTCAAGAATGCTCATTTTAAGTGTATTCCCCTAATTTGAAAGTTCAGGTTAGTCACATTTCCACTATATTCAGCTTCATGACCATAATAGATAACTGTCGCTTTCATGTTAGGACACAAATAAACAAGTCTTTGTGGGTTCTGTTCAAGCAGGTTTATTATATACAAACACATTATTATTATTGACTATTGACTCTAAGTAACTTATATACAATTAATGACTATGATCATGCATGCTGACTCCCTAGCTGCTCCTTCTAAATGGCACTAAGGTTGTGCACATGTGCAGGCTATATACTTCCATGTACAGCCTCGCATGTTTCTTAAAGATACAAGTACACACACCTTACACTCTGATTTACATCCTCCTTCTTTGAGAAATAGACCATACAATTGTTCTGAGACTGTTTAGCATGCAGAAATCACAGTAATCTATAGACATGCATTATACAATGTTAAACATATAGGTATGTAGAATCAAATCCACTTTGCTGAGTATTTCACACTTGGTTTAGACACTCATCCATATAATGTGACATAACACTGGGAATTAGATTTAGCAACTGGGACAGTTTCTGCAAAATGGTTGACCTGTGAAATGTTCAAATCACTTTTTGGAACAGAATCAGACTTTTGAACACATTCTGGCCTGGAAACAGTGTCTAACTCACTCTTTGGTTTAGAGTTTGCATCACAGATACAATGTTGTGATTGCAATGATAATGATGGTTCTGGTACAGAAAGAAGGTATCTGCGATTCCTCCTATACTCCACTCCTTTGGAATTTATGAAGTAGTATCTCAGCTTTGCACAGATGCCTGTAATCTGTCCTATTTGAGCAAAACCTTTTGTTGTCTGGATTTGTACCATCTCTCCTTCCCTCAAGAATCGAAGTAATGTGCTCAATCTGTCATAACTAGATTTCAGGTCATTATGCTTCTTAAACAATTGAGCCTTGATGGTTTTAGTGCTCTTGGATTTAGGCTGCAACAAACTTGAAGAAATAGCATAGTTCTAGTTTGCCTGGAAAGTAGTCTTTGAGCAAGTGAGCCAAGAACAGCATCTTTGGGTATGTTTCTGAGATTAAGCAAATTCAAGACTACATTGGTATTGTCACACTTTGACTTTTCAAATAATTGCTTTGCATTCTGTACTGTTCATTCAACTAGACCATTGAACTGAGGATATTCAGGACTACTAGTGACATGTACAAAGTCCCATTCTTTTACAAAATTTCTGAAACAACTGGCTAGTAAATTGAGTACAATTGTCAGAAAAAAGTTTGTGTGGACTACCATGAACTGAGAAATGACATTTCAACTTAGTAATAACAGCAGTTGAGGTTAAGTTTGGTAGTAGATCAATCTCAAACCAATTTGAATATGAGTCTATCAAAACTAAGTAGTGTTGATTGTTCCACTCAAAGATATCAGTTGCTACACTAGGCCAAGGTAGTTCAGGAATCGGATTTAGCTGAAGTGGTTCTCTTTGCAAATGCGGTCTAGTACTATTGCATACTGAACAATAAGAAAGGATGTGTTTTGATAATGAAGGCCAAAATGCCAGTTCTCTTGCTCTTCTCTTAGTTGATAAGGATCCTGGGTGACCACGATGCAAAATCCGAATATATTCTTGTTATAAGGAAGCAGGAACAACAATTTTAGGACCTTTGAAAATAATGCCATCTTCCATCAACGATTCATTTCTTTTAGGAAAATACGCTTGCACCTCACGTGATACACTAGATTGCTTTGACGGCCATCTGACATTAATATAATGACTGAGCCTCTGTGAAATTGGATCAGTCTGAGTCTGATCTCTTAACTCATCAAGTCTAGTGGTGGAAAATTATGCACTGACATCACATCAAAGTCAAAAGTCTCTGCATCAAGCTGTTCTGTTGTATTTTTGGGAAACCTGGATAAAGCATTAGCCAGACAGAGCAATTTGCATTTTGTGCAGACCAGTTTAAAATTGTACTTTTGTAATTTGAGCATCATTCTTTGTAAACTCACTGAAGCAGAATGCTTGGGCTTCTTTAGAATAGTAACTAGAGGTTGATGATCAGTTTTAGTCTGAATAGCTTGACCATAAATATAATCATGAAACTTGGAGCATGCAAATACTATAGCCAAAAGTTCCCTTTCAATTTGAGCATACTGCATCTCAATCTGGGTTAATGTTCTAGATGCATAGGTTACTGGTCTGCCCTCTTGAAGTATAACTGTGCCTAGGCCAAATTTTGAATCATCACAGGAAAGAATAACTGGCTTGTTCACATCATAGTATCTTAATGTAGGTGGGGTGGCAATATTTTGCTTAAAGTCTTCAAATGCCTTCTGGTGATGTTCCAACCATGACCATGCAACATTTTTGCATGTTAGCTCTCTTAAAGATGCTGTTAACTCACTGAAGTCTGGTATAAATTTGCCTGAATAGTTGACCATGCCCAGAAATTGTTGTAACCTTTGTACATTGTCTGGAACTAATATTTCTAGAATAGCTGCTTGCTTGGACAGGTCTTGTCTCAAGCCTGTACTCATAAACAAATGACCTACATATGTAACTTCTGGAAGTCTGAATTTGCACTTCAGAGGATTGAGCTTTAAATTCACTTCACATGCTCTGTCTAGAAGTTTCTTGAGGTTTCTGTCATGCTCTGCTTCACCATTGCCTTCAACCAACTGATCGTCTATTATTATGGAACAAGGATAGCCCAAAACAAAAATCTGCATGCTGAAAAACCTCACTTATAGAATTTATTCCAGATGGTATCCTTAGGAATCTGTATCTGTCAAACAGAGTACCAGAAGTAGTTAAAAGTGAAGATTTGTGATCCAGCATCACTTGCCAAAATGAACTCTTTGCATCCAAAACAGAAAATACAGTGGCATTTGGTATTAGAGCTGCAACTTCTTCAACTGTGTGCATTGGATGATACAGTCTTTTTAATGCTTTGTTCAAATCTCTTGGATCAATGCATATTCTGATTTCATCTGAGCCTTTTTTTGTGAGCGGCCACCATGAACGAAACCCAATCAGTTGGTTCTGTGACTGGACAAATCACACCTTGCTGCACCATTTTATCCAACTGAGCTTCTACTCTATCTTGCATAGCTATCAAAACTCTTCTTGTCGGTCTGATCACTGGAGTGATCTCTAGGTCTAACTTAATGGACTACACAACTGGAAGTTTGTCTAATTTGTTATCGAAAACATCAGCATAGTCTGTGAAAATGGCTTCAGAGAAGTTTGAACTTGGAACTGCACTCACATGATGAACCTCTTTAGCAAAACAAAGCAGATTCATTCTTAAACTATCTTTGAGACCCAATAAAGATTGCACTGGTCTTTGGACTACGTAGAATAAGAAGTTGTAGCAATTCTCGGACAAATAATATGAAAGTATCACTGAACCATCGGTTTAAATTTCTTCACCTCCATAAGCAACAAGTCTCGCACTACTGGTTACATTCAGTTGTTCTTTAGTTCTCACTCTTGCAAATGTGTCTGCTGATATAACATTACATTTTGACCCAGTGTCTACTTTGAGCTCTGTGGATGTTCCATTGATTCAGCCTGTACAAAACACTTCAACTGTTTTTAATAAGTTTAGTGCATCAACTCTTTCACCAAGCATTGATACACCATTTACATAGAAAGCTTACTGTTTCGTCACTACTTGATCAACTTGCTTTTTGTGTGACTTTTCTTTACAACTGCGTGAGGCTTACTTGATTTACAAAACTTTTGGAAATGGTTCCATTTTTATACTTGTGACATTGCTGACCAAATGCTAAGCACTTTTCTCATTTAAACTCATGATTTGCACCACAATTGTGACCATTAACAATAAAGCTAGACTTGGGTTTTGCTGATTCTCATTTGTGTTGCACTGAGCTGACGCTGTAGCCTGCAGATTTCTTGGAACTTTCTAGAAAACTTTGTAGCTTCTTTGGAAATCCTGTAGCTGCCACATGCTTTGGCCTGCTCTTGTTTGTCACTTGTTGCATACTATCTACATGTGCTCTGGAGGCAACTGAAACCATGCTTTTGTCACTCGCAAGCATACTTGTATGTTTCTCTGTCACCTCATGGATTTGACATATCTCTGTGGCTTTGCTCGATGTTAAATCACTATCATGAAGTAAAATCTTTCTCACAACAGCACTATTAATACCACATAAAAGCCTGTCCTTTATCACCTTATCTTTTAGATCACCAAACCGACACATCTTAACTCTGTTTCTCAAGTCAGTTATATAAGCTGCAAATGTTTCCTCTGGTTTCTGATCTGTTGTGTAAAACAAATGCCTCTCTAATGTAATATTCATCTGGGGGTTGCACATTTCTCTAAACTTGTACTTCAAACACTCAGAGTCTTCCCTTATTTCAGCAAGTGCAACAATATGGCAGTTTGCACCTTCTCCTTCATACACTGCTGGTGCATACACAAATGAACACTCTCTTTCTATGGCCTCTGACCCTGCTAGGTTTAGCAAAATGAATGCCCTGGTGCATGCATCTCTATCTGCATAAGCTGCTTGTATGAAAATATTGTATTCTTGTTCAAATATTCTCCAGCTCTCTGCAATATTCTGATCAAACACAAGTGGTAGGGATTTTTGAAATCTGTCTGCCATATTAACATATACCAGCAAAGGGTTTTGCAAATAAGCATGAATATACATACATACACACATGCAGATGTTTCTTTTGGCATAAACAGAACTTGTCCAATGCCTTCATTTTCTGAACTTATATTTTTGTTGGACTTATCGGAATTATGTGAATGAACGAACTCGTAGTACTTTCGAATAACTAGACTTTGCAAAATAACTTTCTTGGGCTTTTTGATACTTTACTGGACTTTACAAAATAACGTCTCGGGCTTTTCGATGCTTTCAGAATATTATCAGTAAAGGCAGAAACTCTAAAGTAATACACCATCACTTGCTATAGTTTCGGAATTTTCTCAGTAAAGGCAGAAATGCTACAGTCATTTACCATCATTTGTTAAAGTCATCACTTTAAGAAACATTGGAGAACTTTATGAAGCGACTGAGTAATTCACCAGCACTGCAATACTCTTGTAATGTTGTCTTTTGCAAAAAAACACCTCTTATCAGTGTAAGAAACATGTTAAGCAACTGTACAATGCAAATAAATTGAACCTCTATTACCCAAAACTCAATAACTTTTTGAAGTAATTGCACTTTGTGAATAACTGCATACAGTACACTGAAATGTCCCCAAAATGGTGGTACATTGCTAGGCAACTCTGTACAGTACAAGAAGCACTCTGTAATGGCAGTACTTTGCAAATAGGCACACCCAGCAAAATAACTTTTTCAAAATAGCTATACTTTGACTGGATTGCACAAAATAGTTGCACTTTGTACACAATGAATTCTTCAAATTACATGCACAGTAATAAGCACTTTTACACTCTGAGATACTTTGAATAACTTCAGTTATGCCCTTGATAGAAAATAAAGTCATAGTTATGCCCAAATACAGCACTTTGCCCAAAACACATGCAGTCGCCTTGCTTTATTTTTACTTAATGTGTCCTTTTATTTTCTTATTATAATCGTTTTGCTCATTTAAGCCCTTTTCAAGCCCAACGTACTTTTCTTGTGATCGTTTTACTCTAAATATGCCCAACTTTGCTTCAAACACATTTTGCTTTAAACATCCTTGTTTCTGCTTTAAACATACTTATTTTGCTTTACAGTTAATCATTTCATCAAATACTTTTATCTTAAACATTTCCTTTAGTTAACAAACTTTTTGTACTTTCTGCTTACCTGATATTGTGGTTTGTGCCCTTGTAATGCCCCTTTATTGTCTTTCGCATTATATAAATAATTTGTTTTATTTCTCATTACCTTTGATTCTTTCTGGTTATGTTTGTGCCCTTTCCTTTTACTTTTACCTTCACTGTCGTCTTTACATCTCATGGCTCTGAATATTCTTCTCTCTTCCATCCCGGTTCTGACACCATATCGCTTTTGTGTTAGGACATGAATAAATGAGTCTTTGTGGGTTCTGTTCAAGAAGCTCTATTATATACAAACACATTATTATTACTGACTATTGACACTAACTTCAGTAACTTATATGCAATTAATAACTATGATCATGCATGCTCACTCCCTAGCTGCTCCTTCAAAATGGCACAAAGGTTGTGCACGTGTGCCGGTTATATATGTGCATGTACAGCCTCGCATGCTTCTTAAAGATACAAGCACACATACTTTACACTATGATCTACAATAACTGTGCAATTTTCTCTTTTATGAGGCAGTATATATATGTCTAATTTGACGGCTCTTGTAAGGCATTGTGTGTGTGTCTGTATATATTGGCATCAGTATTAACCCCATTTTTTCCCATTTTGTACATGAGGTCAGGGCTGCCACATCAACAATACATACATACATACATACATACATACATACATACATACATACATAAACATATTTCAAGTGCGAGCATTAATACTCTTCCAGCCTGTCAATATACCACTTGTTCCCATAATAAGTGCCCAGGCTGTTCTTAAAAATGTTTAAACTAGTATTTGCTTTAATGTAATTTGGTAGTCTGTTCCATGCATCAGCTGCTCTCACAGAGATCTGCAGAATTTTCTACATAGATTGGTTGTCAGATGACTCTGTTACTTTTTGACAATCCCAACATTCCCAGAGATGATTGTCTCCAAATGCCCTATATACCTGAATATCTTCTCTTAAATATCTATAAGAGACACTGTACAACTTCAGATATTTTAATCTTTTACAATAATTTAAATTTTCACATCCATGGATGCCCTTGGTATATTTCTGCTGCACTCTTTTCAGTTTAATTATGCTTGTTTTCTTATAAGGTGTCTATATTGTTATTCCATACTCAAGTTTGGGCCTAATGTAATTTACAAAGAATGACTTCATCATTTCTGATATTCTAGACATTATAAATCTTTTTATACAACCTATGGTTCTATAACTTTCGTTAACCAATGGGTTGATATGATTATAAAATATCAAAGCTGGATCTACCTATATACCCATGTCCTTAAATGAATCTACAGTTTCAATCACTGTTTGCTGTATTAAATATTCACCTTTCAATTTACATCACCCAAATCTCATATGCTTAGTTTTTGATGTATTTATCAGCATATTGTTCTCCTGTGCCCAAATATCAATTTAGTCAAGTTATTTTGTAGACATGCCCTATCTGTAATACATGTCATCAGTTTACCCACTTATTTCAGGTCATTCACATAGACTGTAGAACACCTCAAATGAAAAAGATAGGTCTGAAAGATACATTGTAAACAAGTAAGGGCATAGGACAGAGCCCTATGGGGTACCTGGACTGTAACCAAGAATTTCACCTGTCCAACAGTTATGTGATATTAGCCATGTCCTATTTATAAGCCGTGTAGCTATCCATCTTATCAAAAATAAATCAATACCTAGTTGTTCTAATTTATTAATCAGCATTTTGTGTATGACTCCATCAAAAGCTGAAGTTAAATCTATAAAAATTACATCATAACACAATTTTTCATTCATAGCTGTGACCATCAATAAAAGTCAATGTTCATACTGCCATGTATGAACATTGACTTTTATTGATGGTCATGCCATACTACCATCCAGTGTTTCCCACTGAAACTAGGGTAGCTAGTAGCTATAGCATAGTCCAGATCCAGGTCTGCTGCTTCTGGAACTGTTTGTAGTGGTTTGTTTGTTCTGAGCACATTTCCAGGCCATCTTGGATTGGAAAGGGCCTATCTGCACTTTTATGAAAGAAGTGTGTTTGATTGGTACCTGACATCCTCATTGGTCCATTTGAATTTTGTTAAAGTTTTTTTCAAGTTTTAGCTTTTGGTATTTAGGCCCTGCATCTGAGCAGGTTTCTGCTTGTTTGCTTGTTTGCACATTGCCCACCACTGCACACTACCGCACAATTGTGTGCCAAAGCTAGATAGTTAAATTCAACAAAGTTTCCCTTAAAACCCAAGCAGAAATATCCATTCATTGAGCTCCTCCTTGAACATTTCCAAAAGGCCACCCCTAGTGACAGCAGACTTCAACCCAGTATTATGGACAGTTGGAGTATCCTTGTTTCTCATGCCAGTCTTGTTGACTTGGGTCTCTTGAGGCAGTGTAGCAATTGCCTCATGTACACAGGCAACTCTCTGCTAATAATACAGTCTGTTACAGAGTGCAAGAGCTGTATTTACACCAAGAATCTAGAATCTATGCTCTCTCTCACTCAAAAGAGCAACATGGAGTAGGCTGTCAACTCACCCACCATTACATATTCACATAGTACCACTACTCATACACATAGTATGCATCAAACATGTAAATCCACATATGGAGAGGTTCTCTCCAAAAACTTACCAAAACACCAGAAACCTCCAAAACACAAGTCTGCTACAGCTACCACAGTCTCCACAGCACCCATGACACATAGCAACACCAGTGTCTCACCCACCAAAACCAAGTTTTCTTGTCATTGGAGACTCCATAGCAAGACACACAGATGCCCCACTCACCAGGTTGGACAAGGAGAAAGTCCCAGTCAGATGCCTGTCCAGTGCCAGAATTTGACGAATCACGCACGCACTCAGGACTCTCAGCAACAAGTACCATTATGACTCTGTCATAGTTCATGTTGATGTGTATGACCTGAGGTATACCTCACTGGACTATATGAAAAGAGACATAGTCAGGATCTCTGAGTATGTGTCACTGGTAGGTATGTCCCTAGCCTTGAGCAGCATACTACCCTCACCTAGAATGATGGCACAGTATAAACAAAAAAATTATTGATTTCAATAATTGGCTTAGTTTTTGGAGTCATTCCAAGGGGATCCAGTTTCTGGGATCCCATCTAGGAAACCATGGTCGACAGACCTTGCTGCTTTACCAGAGACAATTTGCACCTGGCACCCCTAGGTTTTTGGCTGCTGGCAAAGACTCTTACCTTCCCCATAGTGCCTTTTTTAGGCAAGGTCTCAAAAACAACATTGCAGACGTGAAATTAAGCATTCAGAGCAAAATAAGGGTCTTGCTGCTAAATGCTAGGACCTTAAACTAAAAACTGGACTCCCTGGAAGCATTTCTTTCACTAGAAGATGTAGATGTCTGTGCAGTCACAGAAACCTGGTTTAAGGACTCAGAGAGTACCCCAGTCCTGCAAGGCTACAATGCATTCCACACCTTTAGACCATAAAAGGAATGTGGGAAAACCAAAGGAGGTGGTGTTTCAATCTATATTAGCGATAAATTCACTTCACGTCTACTTAGACTGGACAACTCCATGGAGTTACTCCAGGTCCAGGTTACAGTGGGTAAGACCCCCATTCAAGTCTTAACCAGTTATAGATCCCCCTCCATGGATCACAACACCTATGAAGCCTACTTAACCAAACTGAAGACAATCCAAATTTTATCAAACACGCTGTTTATGGGGGATTTCAATTATCCCACCATCAACTGGGAAACCTACTCTAGCCCAAACTTGCTAACACAAAAGTTCCTTGACTTAATGAATTCAAATGCCCTGGAAAAAATTATCCATACCCTGACAAGACGAGCAAACATTCTAGATCTGGTCCTCACCAACATGTCAAACAGGTGCACTGCTGCAACTGTTGGACCTCATTAGTTAAAACTGACCAGAAATCAGTCACCTTTGATTTGAGACTAATACCAGAACTCACAAAGGATGAAATCAGACTAAAAAATGTCATCAATGCAAACTATACTCTCCCAGATGAAGATATAAATGCATTGCAAGCCCCACTGCAAGCAGAAAGTGGTAACTATGCTGAAGCTTACACTAAAGCCCTGTACAATCACTTGCATAAGTGTATAAACTCATCTGTACCAGAAAGAATCAAAGCCAGACCCCCGAGTAAAATCAAGCTGCCATGGTAGACTTCCAGCATCAACAAACTCTACAATAAATGCAAAAGGTTGCTGTCCAAGAAAACAAAGATAAGAACCAACAATGGAAAATCACCCTCCTCAGCCTTAACAGGCAAATAAGACAACTTGTCAAATTATCCAAGAGCTCCTTTGAGAGAAACCTAGCAAGTGCTGCCATGAATAACCATAAGGCCTTTTACAGCTATGTACGAAAAATAAAAGGTAGGATTCAAGCATGTGCAGCACTGGTGGCCAACAGTATCACACACACTGACCCCACAGACATAGCGAACCTGCTACTGGATAGGTTTGGCAAATATTTTACTCCCTTATCCCCTCCTAACTTACAACAAACCCTCCTCCAAACTCCTCCCCTCACCTTACATATCTGAAGAGCAGATCCTCAAAGCCCTGTCAAAGGCAAAGAACATGGCCTCTGTGGGACCAAATGACATCCCAAGCTGTCTTTTAAACAGGCTAAAACATGAACTAGCATCACCACTAAGTACCCTTTTCAATCATAGCCTAACCACAGAGTTTGTTCCTATGGAATGGAGAACAGCTACAGTTATTCCCCTCCACAAATGTAGCCTAGTAACAGACCCAGGAAACTACAGACCCATAAGCCTGACCAGCCTCATCTGTAATGACATGGAACATTTCATTATGGACTTCATAAATAAAGGCAAAAGTGACCTCCAAACCCTTGACCCTACACAATTCAGCTTCATGAAGGGCAGATCCTGCCTGATAATCTGGTAGATTTTTTTGAAAGTGTGATCAAGGCCATTGATGAGGGGAAATCTGTGCACACAGCATACCTCGACTTGTCAAAGGCTTTCGACACAATCCCATATTCAGGCATTACCAATAAACTAGCAAACTGTATATAAACCCCTTTGTTGTATGTTGGGTTGCCAACTGGGTCACAAACCGTACACACACTAACAAAGTGGGTGACTCCACATCATCCAGCAGACCTGTTACCAGCAGGGTGCCATAGGGTTCAGTGCTGGGCCCCCTATGTTTAGTACATAATTCTCAGAAGGTCAGGTCAAAACTGAAGGGTTGTGGCTGACCAAGTTTGCAGACAACTGCAAACTAGGTGCAATAATTGAAACCCCAAATGATGTCAGTATACTCCAGGATGGTCTCACACAGACCAAAGACTAGTGTATTAGTCATTGTCTCAAACTGAATGCAAGGAAATACATCATCATTCCCTTTGGCACTAGCAATGTCACTTCACACTATCAAATCAACAACAATACCCTAAGTATCCATGAAGTGGTAAGGGATCTGGGATCATAGGTTGACAGCAACCTTAATTTCGACCACCATGTGTCTACCGTTGTAAGGAAAGCTTTCCTCTTAGCTCACATGATTAGTAAATGCATTACTTCGAGAGCAAAAGAAGTTATAATCCTCCTATACTCAGCACTTATCTGGCCCATAATTGAGTATAATGCCTCATTTGGTATGTACCGTACTAAGCATTTACAGCAATTAGAGAGACCTCAGAGGTTTATAACAAAGAATATCAAGGTTCCCAGCATGTGCATTACAAGGACTGACTAAAATCCCTGTCACTATACTCTGTATCATACAGACTTCTTAGGGGAGACTTATGCCTAGCCTACAGAGCAATCCAAGACCTAAACCTAATGAACTTACTACATATCCATAATTCAAATGGGTCTAGGGCTACCCATTCCAGGGACTTAAATATGGCCTATGACGTAAATAGGACATGTTGGAGGGGCAGATTTATCTCTCAGGCCTTTGACTTAAATATGACATGCTGGAGGTACAAATTTATCTCCCAGCAACTGCCATGTCTTTGGAACAGGCTACCAATTCATGTGAAACAGAGCACCTCTATGACACTGTTCAAGAGGAACCTGGATGAGTGGATGGAGCACTGTAAATTCTTACTGGGATAGTGCCCACAGCCCTTCTGGACATAGGCAGTCATCACTAAATGCAATATTGGGTATTGACTAGTACCTCTACGGTATTACATTGGGTTGAAATGGCTAGGCTTAAAATAACCTCGGGGTTGACAGCCTACTAATCTCCTATGATCCTGTGATCTATGTGTCTAGCCCTATATACCATTAAAACATTCTGGGTTACACTTTCCTGCAGGCTAGAATTACATACAGATCTGATTTATTACATTTAAATATAGACAGGGAAAAATACAATAAAATTATGCTGTATTATATTACTTAAATGTAACTAAACTAATAGCATATTCTCTTTTTATTTTTATGTATTTTTTTTTGTTAACAAGGTAAGTTAACTGATCCAAGGAACCTTTACAGCTGTGATCCAGACCCCAAGGGCATGGAATATAGCATGAACAAAATGCAGTTAGGAATGCAAAGAAAAGAAAACAAACAATACTCCTATTAGCGCAATTGTCAAGGAATGCATTTACAAATCATATCACTATGTGACACTGAATAAGTAAAATATCATTACATCAATTACAAGAATGCATATATTGTAAGTTCCTAAATATACAATTTAGAGGCAATAAGCTACAGTATAAATTCAGATTTCTGTGTAAGCACATTGCACAGTTCACAGTGCTGTATGATGTCACTACAGTATAATGCATTTGGAATCAGCTCCTGAATGTTTCATAGATTTACAAATTAACAGTTATCAAAGGCTACCTGACTGATAAGACAGAATGCAAAGAGAAAATAAAGGGTGAAAATAATTATATCTGCATCACCCCTGTTGTTCTAAGACACTATCAAACAAAATAACCTTTACATTTTGGAATGGAACCTCTAGTTGAGTGGAACCAAAGAGCAAGAACATATAAACTAAATTTTCTGGTCGCTTGCTGAATTATATTGTTATGCGAATATTGGTTTAAACACCCTGTTAGTTTATTGTTTTTATTTAGCACACTAATCTTATTGACAGTGACCATGGTAGTAAATATGCACATTATATGTACCTCTCCATATGTCCTATACTCTGTGTACTTGTCTACGTGACAACACTAACCTGAGACACTCAGGTTAATACATCATATAAGCTATCACAGTCCACTTACATAACCATAGATAGAAGATGGAAATGTTCTCTTCCCCTGCTCTTCTATGTATTATATTTGAAGTTTTGTGCTAAGGTGATTTTATATCATCGTGGATATCACTTCACTTACTTAGACAGATATAGATATAGACACAGATATAGATATAGATATAGATATATAGATATAGATATAGATATAGATACAGATATAGGAATAATTATTTCAGCAGAAATTGAACATAATATTTTCCAGGAAGCATTTTTGTTTAGCCATGTGTTAATATACCTAACCAAGAACTAAATGTCTTGTGCACTAAGAGAATAACTAAATAAGTGAACTGTGAAACTTAGTTATATAAACTACTAAATTCTAGACTAATCCATAAAAAGTTACTACAAAAGAAAAAATAAAGTGGACTCACAGTAATCTTTATGCTATTCCATGTCTACACAACCTTCTAGAATATTATCATAATATGGAGGTCTTCATAAACTAGTTCAACCCAGCGACTTCCATTTCCACTGTACGCTATGTAAATGCAAATTGTACATGATACTGGGAATGCATGTAATGTTATGTAGCTGCAAACACAGACATCCTCCATCATTTGTAAGTGTGGCATGCATCCAGAAACATTTATGTCACAAAAAAAAAATTCATCGTGGTCTAAAATAAATCAGGAAACTCTGTGGTCTTGGGATTCTGCAGCTAATGATAAAACCAACATGCCACAGTCATCAGGTCCTGAAATGGAAGCAAATGTCAGATCAATGCAGCTTCAGTCAAATGGACCAGATGTTATTGATTCTATCCAACAAATAACCATCTCAATTAGTTCGTTCCAATCCCCACTCCAAACTCAAGCACAAGAAATCAAGGATATAGTCTCTGGGATCATAAATCATACCTTTAAATTAGAATCTATGACTTATGACTTCAAACTTTATCTAGAAAAAACAGAGCATCAGATTTCTTTTATTTTAAGCTTTATGCAAAATCTCAATGATAAAACTGATGATCAAGAGGACATGGGTAGACATACCGATCTAAACATTCTTGGCCTAAAGGAGGGAGCTGAAGAAGAGGATATGTTGCAGTTTTTTGCAATTGTGGCTTCCTATTACATTAGGGCTAAATACCTCTACTAAATTAATGCTCAAGTAGGCACATAAGTTGTTAACATTCCTCCCTCCCCAAAGTGCACCCCTTTGATCTGCTATTGTGGGCTTCCTGTCATTTCAGTAAAAAAAATGTTTTAAATGCAGCATGGGAGTGTAAAAATATTCAGTATTTTGGGGCAAAAAATATATTTTAAAAATTATTACTCCAAGCACATCATTGAAAAGAGGAAGACATCAGTCCCTCTAAATAAGGTACTGCATGAAAGAGAATTAAAATGTTCACTCTATATCTTGTTCATATGATCTTTGAGTGTTTAATCAGCTTGAGGACACAGCTGCCTTCATATGAGGCAAGAATGTCTTGGAACTACTTTCATACATGGATTAAGCTCTCAGTTAAACAAAGAGGTCTAGACCAACAAATGGATCATCTTCTACACCTGCTGGATCTAAACGTGTAAAAAATGTTGTGATATCAACAGAATCAGGCCTAAACCTAGTATCAAATTTATTCATTTATTTATTTATTTTCCCCAGGTGGACTGGACTACTCCATGCGATATGGAAGCTATAAGAAAATAACTCCTCAGTGTAGAGTTTTATAGATTTTATCAACATATGCATATTTCATTAGAACACTGTGTTACTTTCTTATTACCATATTAAGGATGAACTTAAATGTTCTAGTTGGCATATTGTCTGCATATAGGTTCACCTCTTTTCTCTAATTGTGTAGGGTATTTTCTGTTTTGTTAATGTTTTGCTTATAACGTGCACCATCTATTCAGCCATGCATTTTATTATGATGCTGATGCACTATTACCTAATTCCTGTTAATAAACATGAGCTTTTCTGCTCACTTCCCAGGGGAGGAGGGGTTGAGAACATGACTGGCCTGACTTTAAACATGTATATGCATTTACCTCCTTCTGATCTATTCTTAGATTGCTGGAGATTGCGGGTGCTTTACCCACCTTTTATCTAAGGAGTACATGTACTTTCACGTACATAGTTGGCCAATGCCTTATTTTATGTGTTTCCTTTATAAAATGTTACTCTTTACAACTTCCATTTTGATTAATTATGTCTGTATGAAGATGCTTGTTAAGAGAACCTACTGTATATTTTGCATCACTACAAGCAAACAAAACACCAGGAATAGATTCCCTTCCTGCAGAGGTATATCAACACTTTCCACCATCAGTTTGGGATATATTTTGGGAAATATGCAGCTGTGTATACAAATAATCTTGTACTCCCATTCGGGAAGCAAATGCTTCTGGTACTTCTGTTGAAGCCTGATAAAGATTCAGCCCTTCCAAATAACTATCACCCTATATCTCTTCAAAACATGGGCAATAAGATGTATTTGGTGGTGGGGGTGGCATGATTAGCCTCTATGATATTGACTCATACATACTGATCAGATTTATTTTAGTGAAAGAGTGGTCTTCCTGTCATAATATGTACAGAGTGGTGCAGTAGCTTGAAAAACAGTGTTGGAGTATTCCTCGGGCTGTTTTAGCTGCAGATGCAGAAAAGGCCTTTGATCATGTGAGATGGCCTTACCTATTTAAAATTTCGGAGTGTTTTTATTGCCCACGTTATCATATAGATTCATTAAGGAATATATATTCAGGATCAACTGCTGTTGCTCTGACAGGTCATCTTATTTTATTTATATTGACTATTGAACCCTTGGCAGCCATTCTTAGATCTATAATGTAGACCACTGAGGGCAGTTTGGCCCTATTTATAAATGATCCATTAATCTGTTTAGAGTCCTCTAAGGGACTCTCCTGCAATGCTGGGAATATCTTCAAATCTAGTAGTCTTTACCAGGGCAAATCAGTGTTCATACTCAGCAATGGGTTTATACCAATTTGGGGGGGGGGGTTTACTCTTCCATTGGATTAACAGAATGTTGAACGTAACAGCTCTTGCACATATGACAGACATTGGAAAAGTGCATTACCCATACATTTATATAAGAATGTTGGCAAATTATAGAGTAAATGCACAAAGTCACATTACAAGTTGCTCGACATAAGGGTTCAACTGAAGTGCCTTGTGCAATCTAAATTTAAGTTTTAAAGTCAGTAATCCTTTTTCCCTTCGCTCCGTTTACACTGTTACAGGACACTGTGAGTTCCCTTCAATAACAAAGATAAAATTTAAGACTCTCACTCTGAAACACCATCCATTCTGCTGACAAAAAACAAAAGCAAAAGAAGCTTGACTCCTGCTCACACGTCATGGGTTCTTAGCTCAGTCACACAAGGTACATTTCAGCAGGGAACGTGGGAGTTGCCGCCCCACAGTGATGTTGTTTAGGGCTGCTGTATTATTCACTTAAGGCTTATAGTGGGTTGCTGTTCTACTTGTTATTACATGCTGTCTTATAATACACATAAATATAAACATACACTGGGAACAAGAATACACACACACAATTCCTAAATCATCACTCTGTATTTAAGCACTTTAACTTTCTTTACTTTCCTATATTTGCTAACCACAGTTTTCACAACTTACAGCATCCATCTCACTCAGCTATCTACTCATATCTCTCTTGTATTCATACCTTAGTCTTCTAGCTCCTCTTTCTCTGGCATATCTCTCTACAAAGCTAAATACAATGCTTCTCTTAAATATTACTGCATCCTTGCTCTTTCTGTTTTATCACCTTACACCTTACCATACATCATTCAGTCTTATATACATTTCTCCCATTATGTGCTCCACCTCTAACCATTCAAATCACCCCACTTCACCCCTTATCACTTCGAGTATACAGAAAGACTCACCCAATATTTACTTCAAATTTAAATTGCTAAACTCTCACACCTACCACACCAAAATAAAATTAACTGCTATAATTAAAACAAAACAAGCTTACCAAGCATTTTTGTTTACACTTTCTTTCTTTATTCATTCCAACCCTGGCCCCTCCTCCCATTTTGACTCCCCAATAGCCTCCAAAACTCATCCCAAGCCAAACTGCCCTCATACTCAGCCAACCCATCTCCATCCAAAACAGAGACCATGTCGCCATCACCAAAACTATCAAAATCAAACCCACCTATCTCAATCTCATCCAAACAGCTTAAATTAATGTCCTTAAATACTTGTAGCATCTGTAATAAAATTTCAGAAGTCTGTGCTTGGATGTCCCACAAAACACAAGATATTCTTGCCATAAATGAAACATGGCTAAAACCTCGTATACCTGTCTCTGATATATCATTCCCAGATTATAATAGCATCAGGGCTGATAGAGCATAAAAAGGTTATGGAATAGCTTTACTATAACCTGACTAGCTTGAAATCCTACCCTACAATAAACCAATTCCAAAATTCCATAATGTTGAATTTAACATCTTCCATCTTAAACTTAAGAACCATATTATAGTACTCTACATAACCCCAGGTAATAATGCTCTAATCCTAGAAAATATCCTAAATCCTATCTCACATAGAATTCCTAATGAAAAGATAATCCTGGGTTATGTTAATTTCAGATGGGAGATTATCTCTACAAAATATCCATCAGCAAGCCTAAACCTATTTGGATTGACTCTAACCATTTCATCCACACATTATAACTACCCCCAAAACCATGGCTCAGTTTTCAAATGGCTATTGATGTCTGATGCCACTAAGTATGTCTCCTGTGGCACCCTCTCTAATTCCACTAGTGATCAGCCCCCTGTATATGCAAATGTATTTATTTATTTTATTTATTTTACATTTGTTGACCGGGCTAGTCCAACTGGATATATGTCCATTTTCAGTGGAGGCCAGGGGAGAAAAGCTCCGCATACAGATGAATATTTACAAAGAATTTGGTACATTACATAGTTTTGGCAATCATTTTATATCATTGGATTTAGCTTATTAGCAAAAAAAAAAAACGTAGTGCACAGCAGCTACAGATATTAATACAAAATATGTACAATGACACTATTAAACTATAAAGTCACACAAAAAGCCACACAAGAATCCTAGTCTATAGCAGGTGAGGATATTCATACAAAATATATACAAGCACACTATTTAACTGTAGAATAACATACACATTGTTGTGAACTGAAAAGAAACAAGCTTATACAGGTAAAAAGATTAGTGTCTAGGGACAGGTTAAGCAGTTAGTCGGGGTTAACACATGGGCATAACCAGTGTGATTAAAGGTAGGTTTTTAGTTTGATTTTAAATAGATTAGTTGAGGATAGGGAGGTTAGGTGAATAGGGATGGTGTTCCAGGTTTTACCCACTGTATTAGAGAACAATGAGTCACCGGCAGAATTATTGGTTTTAGCTATTTGTACTAGTAGTTTGTTCGATGAGTGCAGGGTTTTGAGATTATTATAGGGAGTGATTAGGTTAATGAGTATTGGAGTATTTGTAGGTTGATACAGGATCTTATGATCTACTATTAGTTGATTAAGTAGTATTAGATTTGGCAATTCTAACCATCCTAGTTGATTAAGATTGCTACAATGATGGGTTCTATAGGTTGACCTGGTTGCAGACCTGGCAATATTGTTGTAGGAGATAGTCAGCTTGTTCAGATTGCTTTTACATAGTTTGGTATAGATTGGAGAGGCATATAGTAGGGATGAGATAAGGTGGGTATGGGCAATAGTGGTCCTGGCTAGTGGAGTCAGAAAGGGTTTAATCCTGTAGAGGGAACCTAATTTTTTGTTCACGGTTTTTATTGTGTTATTAATATAAGACTCAAAGGTGAGGCTATTATCAATTAGTACCCCAAGTAGTTTAGTTGTGGGATCAGGAGATATGATAGTTCCATTGCTAGATGTTACAGTAAAGTTCAGTGGGGAGGCCCTTTGGGTGGGGGTGAATAGAAGCATTTTTGTTTTTTTTTTGGGGTTCAAGATTAGACATCGGTGTAGGAGCCATTTTTCAACTATGCTAAAGGTGTTTTGGGTGAGGGACTGAAATTCAGATGGGAAAGTGGCTGAACATATAAGTGTGGAATCGTCTTCATATTGGATATAGGTAGATTGAGGAATAACAGAGTGAAGGTCATTTGTAAAGATAGAGAAGAGGAGGGGGCCCAATATGGAGCCTTGAGGGACTCCAAGGGAAACTGGGAGCTGGGAAGACAAGTTATTTTCCCATAGTACGGCCTGCCGCCTGTTATTTAAATAGGAATGGAACCACTGTATAGCAAGAGCATCCAATGACAGGTTTTTAAGTATGTTTATGAGGAGGTGGTGGTTAACCATGTCAAAGGCTTTTGACAAATCAATAAAGAGGGCTGACGATGGAGTGTCATTATTTCGATTTCTTTTAATACAGTCAGTAAAGGATAACAGAGCAGAGGTGGTGCTATGAAATGGTTTGAAGCCATGTTGGCAGGTGGCTAGTAGGTTGTTTTCTAGTAAGTAGCCAAAAAGTTGCTTATGAATACATTTCTTCATTATTTTTGCCAGCGGGAATAGTATGGCTATGGGCCTGTAGTTTGATATATCTTTGGAGTTGCCAACTTTGTGCAGGGGGATAATATGTGAAACCTTCCAGTTTGAAGGGATGTTTCCTTCAGAAATAGTTTTATTAATGAGGATGGATATGGGGTAGGCTATGGCTTTTGCTGATTGTTGCAGGTATTCTGCAGATAGTAGGTCAGCAGAGAGTGTGGTGGGTTTGAGTTTCTGAATTAGGGTACAGATAGACTCAGTACCCATCATGCTAAACAACATTTACTTAGAACTTCCTGTAGTCTCTCTAATTTTAACCCTGATACAGTTAACAGAATTCTAAGCTACCTTAACTGGTCTATTCTGAAATATATTCCACTCAACAAAGCTGTACACAGATGTAACTCCCTTTTACTAAAAACCTTCAAAGGTCTGGCTCCAACTATAACAAAACGAGTAAAGAATAACCTTACTCCTTGGTTATCCACTCAAAGCAGGCACCTAATGTGTGAAAGAGATAGGACCTGGAAAGAATAGTTAAAATACAGATCTCCTAAAAACCTACAGCACTTTAAAGAACTATATAACCATACTAAAATACATATTATTGCAGACAACAAAATCTACTTCAGTAACCCCTTAATAAATCAGTCTTCCAATCCTAAATTATTCTGGTCTTCTGTTAATAATATACTCCATCCTGGAACATCCACCATTCCTAATCCTGCTCAAAATAACACTCCCTTTGAAATAGCTGCTCGGACTAACAAACATTTTAGAGAAAGCATTGAAGCCCTTACTAAAGATTTTCCTCTAGACAATCTTGACATGCCACCTCCACAGACAGCAAACACCCTGTATTTTGCCCTAAAAACCATCCCAATCTCCTACATCAAACTTCTACTTCTTAAACCGAAACCCTATTCTCTTTCAGTAGATAATATCTCAGCAGAACACCTCAGGTTGGTTTCCAGTTCCATAGCTTATCCCATGTCTCTTCTAATTAACAGAATATCATCTGACATAACTGATTTCAGACTTGTTACCATATCATCCCCTTTGTCAAAAATTCTGGAGAAGTGCATTCGCAAGCAGCTTCTTCAACATATTCTTCAGAAAAAGCTCCTGACCCCCACACAGCATGGTTTTAGACCCACCCATAGCACTACCACAGCCTTATTAACTTTCACAGATACTATTGACAAAGGCAGAGACAAAGACAAACTTGTTTCCTCGATATTCCTTGATCAGTCTAAAGCTTTTGATCTAGTCTCTCACAAAAACTGCTCTACCAACTGTCTAGCTTGGACTATCACAACTCACACTACTGTGGTTTAACAACTAGTTAACTGATAGATACCAGTCTGTTAAATGGCCGTCCACTTTTTCTCCCTTCCTTCCTTCCCTCCTTACTGAAAATACTAGTGTGCCACAGGGCTCCATTCACAACCTTCTCCTCTTTAACATATTCAACAGCAATTTACAGAAATCCTGTCATCAAGCATATCTCATACAGTACACTGATGATACAACCCTAATATGCATTTCTGACAACCAAATTCCTCTTTCAAGAAGTCTTTAACTCTGTTGAAAGTTGGCTGCAGGATAATCACCTGCAACTAAATCCCCAATAAAACTAAATTACTTCTCTTTTTTCCAAAATCCCATTTCCATGAAAAAAAATCATTAAAATTTCTTCCATAAATAATACCATGATTAAAGTAACCTGCCATACAAAACTACTTGCCATGACAATGAATGACAATCTTAAATCTGATTTACATATCCACAATAGCATCATGAAAACCCATCAAAAACAAGGCACCCTACATAGAGTAAAGAAATTCCTTACAGACTCTGCCAAGGTTACCCTAGCTACCACTTACCTCTTACCCTCTCTCTTATATGAAACCCGTATCACGGCTAACCTACAAGCCTCACTTAGTTTTTAAGTTGAGCAGTGCTATTATAATGTGCCAGATTCAACTGCAACAAACCTTACAGGATCCATGAGTGTTTACCACTAAAAACCGTTAACTGGCTCAAGCTTCTCACCACCCATCTTATGTTCAGCTCACTTTAACGCATAAAATCATCCATTCCTCATCTGCCTGTCAAGCAATTAGACCCCTACTACAATACTAGATTTCACATCATCTCTTTCAATCAAATGATAAATAACTGCATACCATCTGCAAACCACAAAGGACTGCTGGGGTCATTTTCTATTCCAACAGTAGCTAGAACCTGGAATAAAATTCCTTCATCAATCAGGTCTATCACATACCCCTGGCTTTGACCCTGCTCCTGATCTGGGACATAGCTGTCTAACACCCTTCACAACCTTTCTATACCTCCCTTTAAAGTACTAAATCACTTAACCTGTTTATTCCCTTTTGTTACCTCACTTTATTGTACTTCTTAAACTACTATACCTACTTCTAATTAGCACAACCAAATTACTGTTGCATCTCTACTTATCTGTTAACACTCAGACTTGCTTATGTTGGATAATACCTCACTCTATTATAGTTCTTAAATTACTCCTACCTATCGTATACACTCATCTATCTGTAAAGTCTTAGCACAAGGCCTGTAAATTAAATGTTTGCAAAAATCAGTACAAATGTTATTATACTGACTATAATGTTATGTATTCACCGAAACTGTATTATAAATTTTTTTATTGTAAATATTGATTGCATTAAATATACTTTGCCAGTAAACAAATGTCATTAAACATAAATAGGTATATCTATTATAAATCTATCATAGATAAATAGGAAAAGAATTGGAAAAAACAAAGTACCCACAAATTACCACATAAGTGATAGTCCCCTAAATACGGAAGACGTAATAAGGGATCTGGGGACCCAAGTAGATAGTAATCTCTCCTTTGATAATCACATCACCAAAGTGGTTAGAAAATCCTTGTATGTGGCCCACCTAATCACAAAAGGGTTTGCATCCAGATCAAAAGAGGTCATTGTGCCCATCTACTCATCACTCATCAGACCCATAATAGAGTACAATGTCCCATTTGGGATATACCTTACAAGACACCTGCAACAGCTGGAAAGACCAAAGAAGTACCTCACCAAGAGGATCACTGGCCTCAAACAGATGCCCTATGCAGCTCGACTGAAGAAACTCTAGCTGCACTCGGTTGCATACTGCCTACTCTGCGGTGATCTCTGCCTGACATACAAGGCCATGTCCAACCCAGAATTGATGGACATGCTCCACCTAAAGAAAACCATATCCCCTCAAGCCACATGCTCTAGGGATCTAAACCTCACCACAACAATAAACAGGACGTGCTGGAGGGATAGATTCCTGTCCCAGAGACTTCCCATGCTTTGGAACAAGATTCCAATCTAAATTAGGCAGAGCTCCTCACTAACACTCTTCAAAAGAAACCTTGATGAGTGGATGGGAAACAGAAAATTTAGCCTGGAGATCACTGCTGTGGCTCTGCTGAACAGAGGCACAGGGAACTAATCTAAGGGGGTAGTGAAAGCCAACACATTCTGGCTAGGCTTAAAAATGCCTTCAGGCAGATAGCCTAGTACCTACCTATGAACCTATGAACAATAGAACATGTTCATGACCCTTCCGATATTACATCACATGTCCTTTTGTACAATACATAGATTTATACAGGTGCATTATTGTATCTATGTCCCTCTACATACCCCATTATTCGTGCATTTCTTCTTTGTCTTTTTTCCCTGCATTATATTAGTCCAGGCTACTTACCTTACTTTTCTTCTCTTTCCTACTTTTGTAAATAATTTTATACTGCAAACACTGTTATTAGTTTTCTATTTAGTGTTTAGAGGTGTATTAACTAGTTGAATTAATGTACCAAACTATTTTCATCTGCGTTCTATGTGGAATTCTGCTTAACATGTTCTCTAAGTACTCACTATGTGATAATCTGTTCTATATACATTTGGGAATTTGTATATGTTTTGAATCAGCATTTGACATAAATAAAGTTATACAAATAAACTAGCTCAATCAAAGTTTCTCAACTTTTGGAAATGGTTATATGGTTAAGACAAAAAAATCCATCAAAACTGATCTAACCTATACTGTTTACCCCACCCCCACCCCCAACATGCCCAGTCTATAACTTTGTATCATAGCTGGATAACTAGAAAGCACTACTTTTTATAATATCGCTCTAATGGCTGCTTACTAAAACATGCTATTATTCCTATTTTGATATTAATACACATGCACTAAACACGCATGAACGTACAGGTAATAGAATATGTTTTATCTCAACTCACTTGCAAAACATTTGTAGTTTACATAGAACTATTTTAATATTTCCTCTTCTTCAAATTTCCCTGTTAATTTTCTCATTTCAGCTTACTCTTTAAGCAAAAATGTTTTAATAAACTTATTCAGATTTTAACAGTGAATGTAATGTGAAGTGTGACCACTGAGTCTGACACAGAGAAAAACTTTAATAATCTTCTTACAGAGCTGTTCTTTAACCCATACAAGAAAGCTAAGCTCTCACTTTGCGTAGTACTGATAACGTCTGCGGTGCTGCTGAATTCAGTCTGGCGCCAGGAGAATTATTAATGTACGTATGATTCTCAGATCCTTCTTTACCACATGTACATACTATATGTACCCCAATAATATACAACATTTGGGGTCTCCCTCAAAAGCTCCTCACTATGCACCTCTTGGTATTCACCCTTTACTGCCATTTCTTCATCCAGTCTATCATATCTAAGGCCCTTAAAACAACCTGAAACTTTCATAACCAATTCAAGTTCTAATTAACATTTATTAAGGAACACATTGCCTTCTTTTGCTGAGGAATGATATATTCATTAAAAATGAGGATGCCTGAGAAAAAGTGTTTTGGTACTGATTTTTAAGAATAAGGGCAATGTGCAGATTGTAGTAACTACAGAGGGATTAAATTGATCAGTCACAGCATGAAGTTATGGGAAAGAGTAGTGGAAGCAAGGTTAAGAAGGGACATGATGATTAGAGATCAGCAGTATGGTTTCATGCCAGGAAAGAGCACTACAGATGCGATGTTTGCTCTGAGAGTGTTGATGGAGAAGTACAGAGAAGGTCAGAAGGAGTTGCATTGTGTTTTTGTGGATTTAGAGAAAGCATATGACAGGATGCCTAGAGAGGAGTTGTGGTATTGTATGAGGAAGTTGGGAGTGTCAGAGAAGTATGTAAGAGTGATACAGGATATGTACGAGGGCAGTGTAACAGTGGTGAGGTCTGCGGTAGGAGTGACGGATGCATTTAAGGTGGAGGTGGGATTACATCAAGGATCAGCTCTGAGCCCTTTCTTATTTGCAATGGTGATGGACAGATTGACAGACGAGATCAGACAGGAGTCCCCGTGGACTATGATGTTTGCAGATGACATTGTGATCTGTAGTGAGAGTAGGGAACATGTGGAGGAGACCCTGGAGTGGTGAAGATATGCTCTAGATAGAAGAGGAATGAAGGTCAGCAGGACTATGACAGAATATATGTGTGTGAATGAGAGGGAGGATAGAGGAATGGTGAGGATGCAGGGAGTAGAGGTGGTGAAGGTGGATGAGTTTAAGCACTTGGGATCAACAGTTCAGAGTAATGGTGAGTGTGGAAGAGAGGTGAAGAAGAGAGTACAGGCAGGGTGGAGTGGGTGGAGAAGAGTGTCAGGAGTGATTTGTGACAGACGAGTACAATAAGAGTGAAAGGGAAGGTCTACAAGAGGGTAGTGAGACCAGCTATGTTATATGGGTTGGAGACAGTGGCACTGACAAAAAGGCAGGAGTCAGAGCTTGACATGGCAGAGTTGAAGATGTTAAGATTTGCACTGGGTGTGATGAGGGTGGACAGGATTAGGAATAAGTATATTAGAGGGTCAGTCCAGGTTGGAAGGTTTGGAGACAAAGCCAGAGAGGCAAGATTACGTTGGTTTGGACATGTGCTGAGGAGGGATCTAGAGTATATTGGGAAAAAGATGCTAAGGATGAAGCTACCAGGTAACAGGAAAAGAGGAAGGCCTAAGATAAGGTTTATGGATGTGGTGAGAGAGGACATGCAGGTGGTTGGTGTGACAGAGCAAGATGCAGAGGACAGGAAGAAATGTAAACAGTTGATCTGCTGTGGCGACCCCTAACGGGAGCAGCCGAAAGAAGAAGAAGATATATTCAATAAAAACATTCAAACCACACCAGCTCCAGGAATGATTGTCAAGGTAAATTGCTAGTCATTAAAGTATCACGTAGACATCATTCATCGCTAAACTCGGACCATACTTATACTTCTAAGTCACATCTCCACCATGCTTCCAGTTGTGGTTCTTCCATCAGCTTCATGTGCTCTTTTTAGTCAAACATCTTGCTGAAGTCATTGGAAATGACACCTTCCAAGCTACCCTGGCCTATACATTCTCTGGCCTAGTCATGGGGTTGGATCTGGTTTGACAATTAAAACCTCATATCAATTAATCCATACAGAGTCATTCTATGCACATTATTAACTTTCAAGCAACCAAACATATGTGTCCTTTTTTAACTGTTACCACCCTCTGGTAAAAGATGGATGACTTATTTAACACCCTCAAGTTGCTAGGTCTCTTCACTTATAAACTGGTTTCCAAAGACCAAATGAAGAACATCATTAATAGCTAAAGCAGCACATCTGATGGTGTATTAGAACCCAGAGGAGAAACCACGCCCACTGTTTATTGCCCTATAAGTGCGCAGATGCCTTTTAACCTTTTCCTTCTTTCCTTCTGCCCCATGACCAACTTAGCACTAACTAGGAAACTGAAACAGAAATAATAACCATGTCAGTTCTGGGAAAAGAAGCAGGGAATCTGGAATAAAACACAGACACCCAGACACAAACAGACAGAGAATGTCAACATGTTCACATGCAATTATCACTGCTGAAATGGTATTTAGTAGCTAAAAAATACCATTGCAATAGCAGATACAAATTCTATGTCACATACTTAGCTGAACTTTATACTTTAAATGGGTTTATCTCTACCCTTAACTCCTTAGCTTTCATGTATAGTTAAAAACTTTCATCTGTCAGAAGAAGCTAGATTACACAGGTGAGTACACTTTTTGTATCAGAGAAATAGGCACTGATTACCTCTCTTTGCACCCCCCCTTAAAACAGAAAAACTGAAGGAAATTTTAATTGTAATATGGAGTCATGAACTTCAGGGGTGTCCAACAAGACGTGTTTCTTTAAACACTTGAAAAATTAAAGATCGCTGTGCAATTTAAAAAGAACGCAAGTAGTTATTGTCTCTGGTTTTCTTTTGTGGGGTTCTTTCATTTGGTTACTAGTTTTCCAATTTGCTTGTTGTCTTTAGACCGGTTTCCTTTGTGGTATATTAGGGTGTGTGATAAAGTATATATTTTTGAAGGCAGCTAGCCTTCAGTGAAATCTGTATTTGAAGCATTTAAAATATAATACATATTATTCAGATCCTTATATCTTATTTAAACAGACATGGAATGGGAATATTTAAGCTTTGTTATAAATAAATTTAAAGCATTGCTTTGCTATGCTACTCCATGCACTCCAGTGCAAAATGAGCTGATCTTTTACTCATACTAGGAAAAAAAATCAGCTTTGGAGGTTAGCTGTTAGGAATGCACTTGCCTCAAAGAAACAGTTCAGTACTGTAGCTATTATAGCTATTATATCACTGTCTGATGAAGCAAGTAACATGTATTGCATTTAACAATGTATGCATGCACAGCTTAATGGAGACAAGAAACACTGTCATGATCAAAATACTTTACTGGATAATTATGTCTTGTTTCTCATGGCTATTAATGTTATTTTTGTGTGTTTTCTTGGTTGTGTACACAACACTGACTCTAATAAATATTTTTGTGGCTGGGAAGAATAGGGCATGAATGCAGTAGATCAGAGGTGCCATTTCTCAGTATACAAAGTTAAATGCCATTTTCAAAGTTTGAACATATGAGCTAGCTGGGAAAGGGATTAGAGCAGTGGAAGGGGAGTTTGAAGAACTGAAGAGGGCCATCTCATGAGTAGTTCACATAAGAGCACTATGTAAAGTACTGTGTATCCTTGGCATAGTTAGAGATAGCATACTCGTACTAGATAACTGATTAATGCCCTTGTGATATCTGCGATATGATATAAATCTCTGAATAATATGTTCTATGTCTGCATTTGATTTTAGATTGAAGTTTTTCACTTAAAGTTTGGTTACTTCTATTTTTTTTCTTATATTGCATTTGTTTTGTTTTAGGTTTTTTGTCCTTTTGGAGTTTTAAAAGGTCTTGGCTGGGGTCAGTTAGCAAAGTTAGAAAAGAATTCTTTGCAGGCAGTGAATGACATCCAGCTAATTAGTGGGAGGAGCTAAGAAATAGTATTCCTCATTTAGCTAGAAATATTTGGACACATCTTTAGTTAGCTGCAGTGCTTGTTTGACCTGCTGTTCTCTGCCTAACTATTGTTGATCTCTGTCTTCATTTGACTTTTCACACCCACCCACACTACTGCTGTGGCTTTTGTGTTGCCAGCTCCTAGTATAAATCTGGTTTTGGACACTACTTCTAGTCCCATATTATCAGCTCATTCAACTGAATACTTAGTCTTCTTCTTCTTCTTCTCCTTTCGGCTTTTCCCGGTTAGGGGTTGCCACAGCGGATCACCTGTCTGCTCATGATTGGCAGTGGAGTTTTACAGTGTCGAGTTGCCAGCCCACCCAACCTTCCACAGAAGGCACACACATGCACACACTCACACCTAGGGCCAATTTAGAGTGTCCAATCCACCTACTGCATGTCTTTGGGATGTGGGAGGAAACCAGAGCACCTGGAGGAAACCCACGCGACTACAGGGAGGACATGCAGACTCTGCACAGTAGGCACCCTAGCCAAGAATCAAACTGGAGAACCTATTTATTTTCTGTGTCCTCCCTACACACATTAAAAAATATTGCACTTTATTCACCTGCTTTTACTGTATCTGTGCTTCTTCCTACTTTATTACCTTATTTTGCTTTTTGTTGCTTGTTCTTAATGTGTTCAGTTGCATTTATTCTGCTGCCTTTATTATTGCTTGTTAGTAGCCTGATTAAACTGCAACAGCCTCTTAGGTTTTTTTCCAATATCTTTATTGTTATATGATGTTTAGACTTTTTACATAACAATCATAGACATCCATCAACAATATAGAAATTATGAATACAAACAGGAAAAATGTTTAATACATTACAATACTTGACCTAAAAAACAATATACAAATGTGCTAAATGCCTAAATATCTCTTTCATGTATCAAACTGATAAAAAGTATGATTCCTTTGAAGGCAGTATATGTTGAGGTGCTAGAACGCATTACATTTGTTTATTTTCTGGACTGGATTGCTGTATTTGACTAGTTAATGTTTGCAGTTTTTGTGGTTCAACAAAAAGTAAATATTTATTTATTTGTTTTATTTATTGACATTTATAGTGTTTAAGTTCGTGTTTAAACTGGCACTTGTGGGAGATACTTCTTAAATTGAGAGGAAGAATATTCCAAGTGTGAGCTGCAGAGTATTTGTATAGGGATTTTCCAATTTTTTTAGAAAGTTTGTAGATGTCCAGAAGGTGTTTATTAGTTGTACAGATTTGATGGTGGCGGTAATACTGAGACACAAGATTAGAGACAGAGGGGCAGAAAGTTGTGTTATACAGGATGGAATGTATAATATGTAATTGTGGAAGAATAAGTTGTTTAGAGAATTCAGGGCATTGTAGAGACTTAAGAACGAGGCAGTGATGGGATTTATAGGGGTGATTGGAGGCAAATCTGGCTATTTTATTATATGTTTGCTCTAGTTTGGAAAAAAGAGATGATTGGAGGTTAGTAAGGACAGGAGTTGCAGGAGAGACAGGGCTAGGGAGGATTTGGTGCAGGGTGCAAGACATTTTTGATTGCAATAGAAAGACAAAGTTTTTGGTATTTTTTTATACATTGATGGATATGTACATCATATTTTAGTTCATCATCAATAATGACACCAAGTAATTAGGTATGGGCTCTGGTTTGGTGATGGTATTGTTAAGGGAGGTGATGGTGAATGAGGGTTTAAGCTGTGCCAGTGTTTTAGGGAAAAAAAAGCAGGAGTTTGTTTTTTTTTTAGGATTTAATATGAGTTGATTATCTAACAGCCAGGTTTTGATGGATGAGAAAGTGTGTTGGGTGAGAGCTAGGAGTTCAAGACTGGAGTCATCAGCATATTGTAAAAGTGTAAACAGGTTAGTAGCAGAATGTAGCTTCTTAGTGAAAATATTAAACAGGAGGAGACCCAAAATAGAACCTTGGGGAACACCAGTGTTGATGGGAAGAAAGGAGGAGGAGACAGTTTGCTAGCATATGGATTGTTGTCTGTTGGATAAGTAGCTGGAGAACCATATTAAAGAGGGGGTAGATAGATGAAGGTCAGATAATTTAGTTAACAGTTTAGAGTGAGAGACTGTATTGAAGGCCTTGGAGAGCTTGGGGAATAGACAGGAGACAAGCAGGTTATCACGGACTTCTGTGACTGCTTGGGTGAATGAGAGTAGTGCAGTAGATGTGCTGTGGTGAGGTCTAAAGCCATACTGGTTGAGAATTAGGAGGCTATTATCAAGCAGATTTTTAAGTAGCTGAGTATGGACACACTTTTCCAGAATTTTGGATAAGGGGGATTGGATAGCAATGGGTCTATAGTTGGAAGAGTCAGAAGAGTTTCCTCCATTGTGAAGAGGGATTGTGTAAAAGGATTTCCATACATCAGAGACAAGAGCTTCAGTAATAGATTGATTTATAATAATTGAGACAGGGTAGGTAATAGATTCAGCAGAGATTTTAAGATATTGGAAAGGTAGTTTATCAACAAAGGGGGAGCAAAGCTTGTGTTTATTTAGGAGAAATTTGATGAAGGTGTTGGGAACTGGATGGAAGGAAAATAAATTGGAGGAACTTAGTCTGGAAGGTAAAGGAAGAGTAGAAGCAGTGGTTAAATCAAATTGTTTAAGAGAGTAGCTGTCTCTGTGACAGTATTAAGTGGGAAGGTGTTGCAGGTAGGATGGTAACCTGGGTAGAGGAGTTTATTTATAGTAGACCAACATTTTTTTGGGGGGGTAGTTGTGTGGGCTACCGTGTTTGGTGGAAAATAAGTTTTTTTTTTATCTTTGTTGACTAGTTTTTTTTTGGACATGTTTCTTTATAATGTTGAAGTAAGAGAGGAGTTTTATTTTTGACCCAGGCTTTCCAGGTGGTATCTCTCTGATTCATAGTAGAGAGGGTATGCTTACTAAGCCAGGGGCCAAAGTTGGATTTTTCTGATTTTTTTCCGAAAGGTGCCATGGAGTTCAGAACATCAAGAAATAACTTATTAAAAGTTGTTATAGTATCACTGAGAGGGGAGGTTATATAGAAAGGTCCAATTAATGCATGACAATATAGAATTGAATTTGCACAGAAGAAAACGGGTAATTTTGTGGCATTCTCTGTAAAGTGATCTTTGAGAGAATGTTGGAAGTATTTATGGATGTAGGTAGGAAGATGGTCACTTAGAGAGTTAGGAAGAATGCCAGGGTCATGACAGAGGCTAGATTCTGAAGTAAGGATCCAGTCCAATATAGCTGTAGAAGTAGAGTTTTTGTTAGTTCTAGTACAGTAAGATATGAGTTGGTGGAAGGCGCGAAGATTGAGACTATGAGTAGGGGATGAGTAGAGGATGAGGAAGAGAACATGGCCCAGTCTATGTTAACATCTCCAAGTATAATGGTTGTGTAAGGAACATACTGAGTGAGCAATGAGAGAAAGTTTTGAAAAATAGGGATATTGTTTCCAGGGGAGATATAGATGGAAGCTATGGCAATTTTTTATGAGGGTTGAGGTGACAGTTTACAATAAGAATTGATGCAGGTGCAAAGCTGGGTATGGATATTGAGAGTGGAGAGAGATTAAGTTCAGGGTAGTGGATGACAACTCCCCCTCTTATCTTATTTGTTCTGTCTGAGCGAAAGATATTGTAACCTAAGGGTAGAATTTTTGAGTTAGTAATATGTGGTTTTAAGCAGGTTTCTGAGAGGGTTAGGATATGTTGGGAGGTATGGCAAATCCATGAGTGCAGTTCTGATATTTTGTTTACAATGCTTTGGATATTTAGATAGAAAATAGTTAGGGATTTAGAAGAAGTGTGGACCTGGGGTAGTGGCTGGGGGGGGGGGGGTGAGGTAAGAGATGTATGTTTGTGAGAGGTGCAGATATGTGGTCCTGGGTTGGGGTAGATGTCCCCATCCAGGAGTAGTTTTATCAAAGAAGGAAAGAATATAGGAAAATAGGTTCAATTTACTGTGAGTTCTAGATTTAATGATGATGGGGGGAGATAAAGTAGAAGATGTATTAATCACGAAGAGGTCAGAAGGAGAGATCAGAAAAAAGTATGGAAAGATTTGTAGTGTGTGGGTGTTGGTATGTGAGAAGTGACTGAAGGAGAGAGTAGGTGATAGTGATTGGTAGTGTACAGATGTATGGTATGAAGTGGACAGTGATAGCAGAAAAAGAAGGTTGATAGGTAATGGAGTAACATGTTAAAGAATTTATAAGGTGAGTGTTAATGTGCACAAGGGAAGGATATCTAGGTGGATGGTGAGAGGAGAAAAGGATTAGACAGATGGGAATACAAAGGTAAGGAGGTAGTAAAGTGTTGAAAGGGAGAAGAACTATAGTGGGAGTGGAAAAAGGCTGGCTGGGAAGAGTGGGTAATTGAAGGGTTGGAGGGTATTGGTTAACAAACAGGGAAGGGTGGGGTTTGGAGACTATAAGTTTAATGAAAGAGGGGGGAGGTGGGAATGGGAGTAGGGTAGGGGAGTGGCCTGACCCCGAGTATAGCGAGGGCAAATGGAACAGGTTGACCCAGCTGGGGAATGCAAAAGAGCAATGTGAACAGGTAAGTGAGAGATATCCTACTATGGTTGTAAGGAAAAGTAAGGCGGGGAGAGTAGAGAAATATTCAATGCAGGGCCTTAGTTTGGTGTTCTTTAGAAATAACATTATATTCTGATAGACACTCCCTTAAATTAATAGGCAAGAGCAACACCTTATGTGGCCATAGTGTCTGTTTAGATTATTGCTACCAAAATCTGTAATGTATTATAGTACTGCACACGCCAAGTAAATCGGCTCAGGGAACTACTACAGCTGGAGAAATAGGTATATCCTAGTGAATACCACTACTTGGTGGCCAGAGAAGGGCAATTTGAGTACAAGAAAGAATAAGAGAAAAGGGTGGGGAAAAAGGATTCTCATGGGAGTCCCGGTGAGTGTGTGAGCCACTAAGTTACAAACAGTAATGAAATACCAAATGGTAGTATAGTAGGCAAGCACCAACTTTTTTACACAGAAAGAGTGACCATCCTGTTCTGCACTATTGCCAAATGTTTCCCACAGGGCTCAGTCCATTAACAGTGCAGAGGTTATTGGAGTGAAGAGCAAGTAGCATTCAGTTATCTAGCAAGCTGAAACGAAGAGAAACAACAGATAAATAAATGAACATTAATAGCGGTACCAGATGCACAAGGAAGTTGTAATATACAGAGACACAAAAGGGGGGTGTATCTATAGACTAATAGTGGCTGAGATTAATGAGAAGACCAAAGTAAAAGCAGAATTTTAGACCTGTAGGATAACAGGGGTTGCGAGTACACAGTGATATGTATGGAAGAGAGTAGTAAGGGGTGCAGTGCAAGACAGGAAAGCTAGTCAAGGTAGATATAAAGAGGGAGTCAAGGAATATGAGACAATTTATTATGCACACAAGATATAACTAATTATAACTAATTATATATAGAAAAGAAAAAAGTGAGTACCTTAAAATGAGATCTCTTTGGGTTTGTTCTTTTTTATTTGCTAGTTATGTCTATTTAAATACTTTTAGTGCTACTGTAAAATATGGTCAAGGAGTGTGATCCAGTATTCTATGTGATAGGAACATTTACTCTGATTATTTGTTATTAATTTGTATGCTGTTATATACTTAATTGTCATTTGTTGGAAACCATCCCATGACATATTTGATCTAGCAACCCAGTTCTGAGTGATATATAATTTTAAACAGAGAGATCAGAATGATTAAAATATGTAATTTTTGGTTTGTTAATACTGGGGGGGGTGTAGAATTGAAAATTCACAGGATAAGGTAGTATCCCGTGTTCTCTTGCCTGACTTTTAAACAGCACCATAGTTTATAAGAGCATTTACAGTGCCATAAGACTTAATAAATCAACTTTTTGGAACTTACAATAAAGGACATTTGGGGACATCTATTAAGTGTATCTGGGGTTCAATACACATTATCTGTAATCATTAATTAAGTATACGGAAATTCTTTAAGGGGGAGTAATTTTTAAAGTTAATTGGATAGCTAAGTACAATAATTAGAACAGAGAATACCGTTTTGATATTTGAGAGACATGATTAGTTTATATGTGTTTGATATCATTTTTTTTCTTTAAGGATAAAACATTCCATAATGCTTTACACCTATTTATATTATTATCATCCACCTTAGGGTCTTCTAAAAGCATTGTGATCATCTCTCTCACTTATCTCATTATAACAATATAACCTTTGGGGAGGTTCAAAGCACTTTTCATGTCATTAATTGATAGTCTTCTGTAAGTATATATATTTCTAATACACTCCTCCCTTTGAGTAAGGGATAACTATTTAGATTAAGCATTGCATTATTTAGCTTGAGATTTGAGTTAAGATGGATTGGTTGTAGAATCTTGAAAGTGCTTGTTAAGTTTAGTGATTCTATAAATTTTGTAAGATTATTATCATATTTTTTAGAGATTTATGTATTTTGATATTTCTAAGACTCATATTTTTGAGAAAGGGTAGAGCTTTAGGATTAAATTTGCAATTGTGTATATAATTGTACCATATTTTGACCCATATAGGACTCCAGTCATTCCTGCTTGGGGTATATTCAGATATTGCTATAATTCTACTAAAGTTAATTATGTCACAGTAGAGTATAAAGTGAGGGATGCTCAACCCACCAATTATTTGTGGGTATATCAGTTTCTGTTAATTAATTCTAACTGGTTTGGGAAACCATATGCATTATATTGATATTTATAACAAAATTTGTATTGTATAATCAAGTTGGATACATTGAATTGAAATAGTAGTCTTGGTAATATACTCATTTTAATAATTGTAACTTTTGATAGAAAGGGAAGTTTCAGTTTATTCCACCTAAGGATATCTTGCTCAATAGTTGTCAAAGTTTCATTAAATTATTTTGATAAAATAAAATTGGGTCATGTTGAAAAGTTATACCTAAGTATTTTAATGAATTATTTAATTTAATTCTAGATGCCAGCCATTAGTTGATTTGGATTTAAAGAAAGAGGATTTAGTCAAATCCAGTCAGAAACATGCTCCTCAGTGGAGTCAAAGTCTCAACCCAAAGGTAAATTTGAATGTATTTGTATGTTAAAGCCAAACATTTAGCAGTTACCTTGACCAACTGTAAACTATTTAAATATACTTAAAGCTTTTTTTAGTGATGTGCGCTGATACCTTCATAATTGAACATTACATGCCATCTTCACTCAGGCAGATCATTAAATCCATTAATGAAAGCATTTTTTTGCCTCTTTGGACAATCCAGCCAAATCCTTAATTCCTTTGTGTTGAAATATTAATGTGTAAGAATATCTCATTTGAAATTTGATCTTTTCAGAAATTAGATATGCACAAAAAGGTGATATTTTCTGTTGTTCTTGTTTAATCTGAAAGGGAATATCTTGGGCAAAAGTAATTTTACTTCGATTCCAAGTCAGAATTCTTTTCTTTTTAGCCTTTGCAAGTATTTTGTAAACATCTTGGTAGTTTAAGAGTGTTACATAGATTTGCCTTGGTTTGTCTTGATTTTATGATGACCTAATTGCTCGGTATGCTCTTTCAATAATGATCTCTTTGGATTCTGCCCAGTCTTCCAGTAGACAGCCTACGATTTGGTGCAAAGTCTCTATTAATTTTGATTGTTTGTATTTTGGGGTACCCTGCATTACTAGTACATTTTTTCTCCTGCTTCTGGCTTCCAAATCTAAGATTGTTATTGAATATCATATATGATTTCAATATTAAATTTTAAAGCTTGTTGTAGTTGGTCAATTTTAATTTCATTTTCAGCTACTTTTGCTTCTGTTTTTTCCATTCTAGTCACTATTTGATTTATTGTAGCTCCAAATGATTGAAACTGGTCAGAGAATTTCTGACTCACTGATTGCAGTAGTTATAGTGCTGTTTTTAAATCTTCAAGACCAGGAAATTGATCTGCTTTCATTTTATGTGTGGCTTTTTGTCCTTCTTGTTGTTTAACAGTTCTTAGCCTTTTACAGATGATCTCCTTCTTTGTTGTAGTCACTACTGAAAATTTAATTTTAGATGTTTGTGTGCCCATATTTTCCAGTTCATTTGACATCTTGTTTTATTTTATTTTAAAGTGATTTTAATACCATTTTTTGTCTCTTAATTGTAGCTCAAAAGCTCTGAGTCTCATCAAGGTAAGACCAGCTATCCCTCACAGGTCTATGAATGCTTTGTAAGCTATTGAGTCAGAAATGTGTTTATTTATATTTTTCATTATTTAATCTTTAGACAGTTATGTTTTACAGTGGTTTGACTATCAGAACCTTAGCATTTATTTTGGAGCCATGCTGACACGGTACTCACAGCTTGGATGCCATCTTAGTCTCCCTCTAAGCTTCTTAGTTTTGATTTACATAAGGAAGGTCTGTGGTCTACACTCTTATGGCAAGAGAGGTAGCTTTCAACCCCCTAAGTTGGGAATTGTTGGTTGACGGCGTATTGTGTCGGTTATTCTAAAATAGTCTTAGTTTTGGATTAAGTGATTGGGCTTCAGGACAGTTATTTTATATTAATAAGGTTTATGGTCTACACTCTTGTGGGAGGAGAGGGTAACTTCCACCCTTCTGAGCTGGAAATTGCTGGTGAAGGCTTATTCTGGCTGTTTTTGTAAGTGCTTTTGTTCTGATTTATGCACTTGGGCACCAAACTGTTATTTTACATTAGGAAGGTTTGTGGTCTAACTCTTGTGGAAGAAGTTGGGAATTGCTGCTGAAGGGTTATTGTGTCTATTATTCTAAGTGTCTTTGTTCTGGTCTGTGCTCTGCATTCTTGTGACATTGCTGTGTAGATTTTCTTTCTAGATTTTTTTAACTACTAGAGCATCTAGATTGCTCATATCTGAGTGTTGCTCATCAAGTTGCTTGCCTTATTGACTTGTTCAATATTTAAGTTTTCCTCACTCCTCCCTAGTAGATCAGTGGCCATGGATATGCACTTCCTGACTCTCTCTGTGGTCAGTCTGGTTGAGATGGGTATTCTGAGGCATTGTAGCAATTGCCTGAAGTACACTAACAACCCAGTTATTCTTAATAAAACAGATAGTGTATGCAAGAGCTGTAAATACATGTTAATGCTGGAGGCAAAACTCTCTCATACAACTAAAACTAGTCCTATAGAGGTTCTCAGTGATGCACCATGCCTACTGCACAGGGTAAAGACTTTACACATAAAACGACATATACTGAGGCACTTACAGTTAACCTTCCTAAAACACTAAGACCTCTTGCACAGCACAATCAAAGAAAGGGTCCACAAATATCACATAAACACTGTTAAAACACCATCCACAGCTATACATAGTAACACTGTCTCCAGTGTCTCTATTGCAAAGCCCTTAAGGCAAACCAGCATCACAGCCAAATTTCCTGGTCATTGTTGATTCTATAGTGAGGCACATCGATGTTCCTCTCACCAGACTGAGTAAGGAGAGAGTCATGGTTAGCTGCCTTTCTGGGGCTAGGATCCATCAAGTCACACAGGCACTCAGGTCATTGAACCACAGGTACCAGTATGACTCTGTCATAGTCCATGTAGGTGTTACTGATCTGAGATATACCTCCCTTGACTATATGAAGTGAGACATGATCAGACTCACTGATTATGTGTCTCAAGCAGGTATGAGTATAGCACTGAGCACCATACTACCTTTTCCAAGGGTGATGTTATGTTACCAACAGAAAATGATTGATTTTAACAGTTGGATTAGCTTCTGGTGTCAATCCGAGGGGGGGTACAATATTTGATGCTTGGGAGGGCATGGTTAACAGACCAGGCTGCTTTGCCAGCGATGGTCTACACTTTCCCCTCTAGGCTTTCAGATATTGGCAAAGACCTTTTCAAAGCAACTGGAAAGACCCCAAAAGTACCTCACCAAGAGGATCAAAGGACTCAAACAGATGCCATATGCTGCCCGGTTAAAGAAACTCCAGCTCTACTCAGTGGCATACTGCCTGCTCAGAGGCGATCTGTGCCTGATGTATAAAGCCATGTCCAACCCGGAATTAATGGACATGCTGCACCTCAGAAAATCCAAATCCCATCGAGCTACGCACTCGAGAGACTTGAACCTCAGCACTGAAATAAATAGGACATGCTGGAGGGACAGATTCATAACCCAGAGGTCTATTCACTCTGGAATAAAATCCCAGTCCAGGTTAGGCAGAGTCCCTCATTGACTCTCTTCAAGAGGAATCTTGATGAGTGAATGGGAGATCGTAGGTTTACCCCGGGTATCACTTCTGTGTCACTGTTAGACAGAGGCACAGTATACTAACCTTGAAAAAGGGCATAGCAAAATTAATTTAAAATGGGTGGCGAAAGCCAAACACACTCTGGCTAGGCTTATAAATGCCCTAGGGCAGATAGCCTAGTATGAACCTATGAACCTATGAACATATGAACCTCCATTGTGCCTTTTTTAGTCAATGCCAAACTGATAAACCTAACAACTTAACTGAACCTATGAAGGAATATCTGAAGGTGGTACTGCTCAAGAAATTCCACTCTCTGCAAGCCTTCCTCTCCCTGGAGAGTGTAGACATTTGTACAAAGACATGGTTTAAAGTCACTGAGAGTACTCTAGTAATGCCTTTCACACCCTTAGACCAGCTACTACACAGGAGGGAATTAAAGGTGGAGGAGTGTCAGTCTACATTAAGACTAATCTCACATCCAGACTAATTAAAGTGTATGACCCGCTGGAGCTCATACATGTTCAACTCATCATAAATAGGGTGCCATACCATATCCTTACAACATATAGATCTCTGTCTATGTTCCAAGAAACCCATACTACCTATCTCAATGTACTAGAGTCCTTCATTGTTCAACCCAATACAATATTCATTTCGGATCTCAACTACCCTTCTATAGATTGGGAATCCTACACCACATCTAATTCACAGGCCCAGAATTTCCTAAACATTTTTAATACCAACATCCTGTAACAGCTGGTCAATTTCCCTACCAGGGGTACAAACATCCTTGATCTTGCACTAACAAATGTGGGGGAGGGGTCAATGTTTTTCACCCAGTGCAATATCTTCACTCATCAGATCTGACAATAAGGCAATATTGGGTGAAATAAAAATTAAATCTGGGGATCCAGCAAAACCAAAAATCTTTAGGAACTATTCCAAAGATAACCTTTCTCTACTAAGCAACATCATGGAAAAATTCCAAGCACCCCCAAGCCTAGTAAACACTATAGAATACACTAATCTCTGTACACCCATATTGATAGGTGTATAGAATGAGCTGTGCCCACTCATATTAAGAATAAGACAAACTCAAACGACAAGCTACCTGGTGGAATCACTTTATCAATCAGTTATACAACAAAAGAAAAAAATCTTGGTCAAGCGTAGGAGAGACAAATCTATACACACGAAAAGCCTACTGACCAATCCAAACAGGCAGCTAACAGGGTTAATTAATACTTCAAAAGCTAAACTTGAAAAATAAATAGCTTCTCAGGCAAAGGACAACCACAAAGCTTTCTACAGATATGTCTGTAACCTCAAAGGAAATACACAACAATGTGCAGAACTTATTGTAAATGGCATCACCCACACTGAACCGGAGGCCATTGCCAACCTGTTGGCTGACAGGTGCAGCTCATATTTCACCTCCCACTCTGTGGTGATAGCCCAAAGGAACATATAACTACATAACACAATGCCTCCAACTATTACTAAAAAGCAGTTCATTAATGCACTTTCCAAGGCCAAAAACACTGCATTGAAGGGCCCCAATAACATCCCAGGATATTTAATAAATAGCATGACACATGCCCTTTCAGGTTTACTTAAATCAATTTTCAACTAGAACCTTTGTTAGGTTTTGTGCCCAAGAAATGGAAGATGCTATAGCCATTCACCTGATAAAAGGAGGTCCATCCACTGATTTGGGTAACTGCCCACCCATAAGTCTTACCAGCCTCAGAAGTAAGGCAATGAAAAGAATCATCATGGATGCAATAAATGAGGACATAGGTAACCAGCAAATGCTGGACCCATCACAGTTCAGCTTTCTTAAAGGAATGTCATACCTTTTAAATCTGGTGGGCTTTTTTGAGAGAGTAACCAAAGCACTGGATGAAGGTAAGACTGTGCACATAGCTTACCTTGACCTGGCCAAGGCTTTTGATACAATACCCCATTCAGGAATTATAGACAAGCTCACTAATTTAGTTATAAACCCTTTTATCACCTGCTCGATATCCAACTGGCTGACTGATAGGACCCAGAAGGTCAAAATAGGTGAGGCCACCTCCACCAAGAGGCCAGTCACTAGCAGAGTCCACCAAAACTTAGTACTGGGATCACTCCTTTTCGGCATCTATTTCTCTGAAATGGAATCAAATACTGAAGGTTTATGGCTAAGTAAGATTGCAGATGATTGCAGACTGGGGCCTTAAACACTTGTCCTATATCGATCATACTGCCTACTTAGAGGCAATCTCTGCTTGACTTACAAAGCCATGTAGGACCTAGCTCTGTTAGAAATGTTGCACCTAAAGAAGTTGCAATCACGCCACACTACATGCTCCAGAGACCTCAACCTCATTATCACAATCAACAGAACAAGCTGGAGGGACAGGTTCATAACCCAGAGACTGCCCATGCCATAGAATAGACTTCCCATACATGTCAAGTGGAGCGCCTCACTGGCCCTCTTCAAGAGAAATCTTGATGAGTGGATGGGAAATAGAAAATTCGCCCTGGGAATCAATCCAGTGGCTCTACTCAACAGATGCACTGGGAACTAAGGTCAGGTGGCACGATGCCAGGGTAATACTATGGGCTAGGCTTGTGAAGGCTCCAGGGCCATTAGCCTAGTACACACCTATGAACCTATGAACTCCTCTGCAGATGCTAGCATTCTTCAAGAAGGTCAGTCTCTTGACTAATAAATGTTGCCAAGTCCATGGTCTTAAACTCAGTGCTAAGAAATGCATTATTGTACCCTATGGGAACTCAACTATCCCATCTAATTACCATGTTGATAATACACCCCTAAGAGTTGACCCAGTGGTCAGCGAACTGGGTAAGCACATAGACAGTAGCCTTACCTTCATCCACCATATGGCCACAGTGGTAAGGAAATACTTTTATGTTGTGCAACTTATAAGTAAGGGCATGGCATCTAGGTCCAAAGAGGTCATTATCCCACTATACTCCGCCCTTATCAGAGCAATCATAGAGTACAATGCTCCCTTTGGTATGTACCTGACTAGGCATCTGCAGCAACTAGAGTGACCTCAAAGTTTCCTTACTAAAAGAATACAAGGTGTAACAAACCTGCCTTATGCAGAGTGCCTTAAAGCCCTTTCCCTCTACTCAGACTCCTATAGATTGTTGAGGGCTGATATATACCTGATTTACAAGGCATCCACAAATCCCGCACTTCCGAATCTCCTACATATTTGTTAAGTCAAAGAGTACCAGAAATAGAAGGTCTAGGGACTTGAATTTTGTCTGTGATATAAACAGAACATGCTGGAGAGACAGATATGTCTCCCAGAAACTGCCTCTCCTTTGAACAGGCTTCCCATCCATGTCTAGCTGAGTTAGTCTATTACCCAATTTAAGTACAACTTAGACAAGTGGATGGGGAACAGGAAATTTACACTGGGCCTTGCACCCATGTCCCTTGTGGACAGAGGTAGCTTATAAATGCCTGGCCTTCAATGTCCTGTTTAGATGCAGAACATCATTTTTTCTTTTGGGAAAACTTGGCTAGGCTTAGAAAGGCCCCCTTGGGTTATTAACCTAGTAACAGTCTATGAATCTATGAATCTATCTACACGTGTCTATATGCTGAGAAGGTTGAACTAAGTGCACTTTAATTAATGATTATATTCCTACATATAATTTGTTTGTTTATTTATTTATTTATTTGTATACTGGAGTTGTGTACTTATCAAAAGTGACCATCTGAACAAAACCCAATCTATCTATGTAATGGATTAGGGAATGGTCAGACAATGGTCAAGAGAATCCATAAGCAGTTTAAAGGACCTCTTATAAGATTTAGTGAATCAATTGAATACAAAGCATATTTATTCTCAGGGAACATAACCAACATATCAGTTGATAAATTTATCTCTGACTTTACACCCTTAACTCCCCAAACCTTTCCCTGAATATTAGCATACCCCCCCCCCCTTAGATGATCTTGGAGCAAGTCCTGGAAGCAGTCTCCAAGACCAAGACCACAAGCTCCATGAGTCTAGACAACATGCTTTTCAGCACCAAGCACAGTCTTATAGACTCACTACTAAACCTATTTTTCCCAGCCTCTCTACTAGCTTTGTGCCTGAGGTTTGGAGAACTGCTGTAGTCATTCTATTTCACAGAGGATGACCCACCACTGATCCTGGTGAACTATAGATCATTAAGCCTAACCATCCTTACCTATAATGCAATGAAGCTCATAATTATGGAACTTATAGTGATCAGCAGTTTACAGTCATTTGACCCAGTCCAGTTTGCTTTGTTAAAGGTAGATCCTGTCTCCTAAACTTAATACACTTCTCTGAACAAGTCGCTGATGTTATAGATGCAGGCAAATCAGTATAGAACGATTGTTTGATTTGGCAAAGGTCTTTGACATCATTCTACATTTTGTCATTACAGATAAGTTAATAAAAATAAATGTAAACCCCTTTGCAACCCACTGAACAGAAAAATGGTTTACTGACAGAACCCACTGTATTAGGATAGGTGGCATACTGTCATCAAAAATGGTTATTACCAGTGGTGTCCCTCATGGCTCAGTCCTTGGGCCATTTTTCTTCAGTACTTATTTCTCTAGTGTCAAAGCCACTGGTAAAGGCCTGTGTCTGACCAATATTGCTGATGACTGCAAATCATACCTCTCAACCTCTTAGAGAAGGAAATCTGGACAAAGCTAAAAATAATGGGGGGGGGGGGGCAAACATCCAAAAAGAAGGACAGATTTTAATTACTGAAGTTAAAAACTTAGAACATTACTAGAATAACAGGTTTTGCATTAGCCAGCATTTTCTGAAGGATATGAAGTTTGAATTTCAAATGTCTGTCATTATTCAGTGACTTCAGTCCTCAATGATTTGACAGAAAATGACAAATTTTATGGGGAACAGATCAAAAATATGATGCAGAAATCTAGACATTCTACAAAAATCTGGACAGTTGAGAGGTATGCAGCAAATTCAGAACTATCATAAAACTTTCCACCTGCCTCCCACATTCTCCAGGATGGTCTAAAATGTAGACATAAACAGTGCCAGGATCATGGCCTTAAGCTAAAGGTTAAGAAATTTAGCAGAGTGTCATTGGTGAATATGGGCAACTATGCACCTATTACGTGACACCACTTTGAAAAATGACACAGTTATTGGGGACCCGAGCACTTCAATTGAAAACAAATTATCCTTAGACCACCAAGTATCTATTATCATTAGGAAATACATTTATCTAGCCAGACAAATTACCAGGTGTACATCGCTTAGGTCAAGGGAAGTTGCTATCACTCTCCACTAATCCCTTATCAGACCTGCAATAGAATATAATGCCTCTTTCGGTATGTACTTGTCAAACATATGACAATTCAAAAGGCTACAACATTTCCTCAAAGAAAATCTAGAGCATTTGTTCCATGTGATACAGAGACCACCTTGTAGCACTTTCTCTCTTCTCTATTTCTTGGCCTTTTGAAGCTAGACCTTTGTCTTACCTACAAACTCACAAGGGATCCAGTTTTATTTATTTATTTATTTATTTATTTTACATTTGCTGACAGGGCTAGTCTAACTGGATATATGTCCATTTTCAGTAGAGGCCCAGGGAGAAAAGCTCCAAGTTTTAATACATAGTAAAAAAAATACATCTACATAAAAGTTAAGACAGTCAAATCAGTAAACAGAAAAAAACTAAAAAAAGATAAAATATATACATTTTTTTTTTAGATGAGCAGAAGAACAATAGTTTAAAGGTAACTTAGAATAAAAGAAGGATAAAGTGAGAAAGAGGTGGGGTAAAGATAGAAAAGGTATCAGAGATATAATAGGATGAGTAGAGGATTAGATTATTTTCATAGGGCTAAAAAAGTTACTTTTATGAAGGGGAGGCAAAACATACACATAAGAAGAGAGGAAGGAAAAGAAGCTTTTGAGTACTTGTTCAAAGGGTAAGTTCTATACAACCTCCTGACCTCAATAACACATTTAAAGAAACTAAACTTTCATGTAGCATAAACAGAGCCTGAAGGCAAGGCAGATATTGCTCTCAAAGAATATCTTTGTTTTGGAATATACTTTCCTTAAATGTCAATGGAAAGCAATGTAACTCCCTGACACTTTTCAAATGGAACCTGGATGAATGAATGAATGAATGAATGAGAAAACAAATTCACCCTATCTTGGCCCCTAAAACCCTCATCGAAAGTAGAAGAAACTAGTTATTACGTGTTGTAGGGTACTGACAAACTGAGATTTTGAAGTTATCTGATCAGCAGCCTAGTATGAACCTACATACCTATAAACTTTACACCAAGGGATTCAATAAATAGTTACTCAGCTGGTTCAGCGATACAAGTGATGGCTTCTTATGAGATAAGTGGAGAGGGCTTATGTGTAAAGATTCAGGTCAAAACTTGCACGGTGATCTACCCCTGTCTGAAGACAAATTCTTTCTAAGATCCAAAGGTTATGTCTACTCTAGCCACCCCAGCTGATGAAAATATATAGTTAGATATGATGACATCTTCTATGCATTGCATTTTACAAATTAAAAAAAAAATATCTCCGCAGACAAGCCAAGAGCACCTGCTTCCCCAAACGCCAAGTCACCTAACCAACTACTACTGGTCTCTAACTCTCCTTCTTTCCCACCTTGGCTCGGGCCTTCCAGTTATGTTAGGACATTTTAAATAGTGCACATACCGGTTTTAATGCCGCATCACACTGTTGTCATTTCCTTTTCCTGACTCTTGTTCTCCTGACAATGTAAAGAGCAGGTTAATGATTACAAATGATGTATTACTTTGATTGCTTTATATAGTGTGAATTTGTTTCACTGAGGCTGTTCCTGCAATGGGTCTGTTTTGATCAGTGAACAACCACAGTAAACAAATGTAATAAATAAATAAACATTCAGAATTATTTTGTGACTAGCACAGTTCACAAGCATATGTAGGATGATGATCATTAATGAAAGTGCACTTATTTCAAGCTTCTCAGCATACAGAGATATGCACATATCGTAAAGGAATTATATATCAGTTATCTAGCATTTCTTAGATATGGTATTCGAATGTCAGAACTAAGTATAACTTTGATGAAACCTATCATTTGGGAAAGCGCAGTGTAAAAAGTATTTCTTTCGAATGACTTTTAAATGTCTAGAATTTAATCTATTATTAAAATATATCTTAGACTCAGCAAAGTTAAATAATTAAAACAACAAAAAAATGAATCTTCCAAAATAATAATTTCTGTACCCTAGAGGACTTTATTTGCTTGTTGCAATCAAGTTAGTACCCTATAGATAATGCATGCCTGTTTTCAAGTAACATTTCGAAGATCTGTTAACTTATAATAATACAGTAAGATGTGCCTGTAGATGTTCTTTGCTGACCTATACTATAGTGAATTATAATTGTGTCACTGATCACAACCTGCTTATTATATGTTTGAGACATGGATGCTAAAACATTCATCTTGAAAGCAAATCTCCAGAGGTGAAACTTAACATCCATGTTGAGAACACATCACATAGGTGTATGACTGGAGAGACAATCATAATTCTTCATAGTGTATGTATCTTTAACTGCTCCATATTCTACTGGTTACAGGGGTAAAAAAGCATGTATTTTGCTGGCTTTCAAAGTCATAAAGCAGTTAGCGAGCACTATCAAAATAACAGCAATACTCATCTTATACTAGGGATAGATTAGTGGCATAAACAGCAGATAGAAACAAAGCTGCTTAAAATCTGTCACTGTCATTCTCTAGCCAGCACTGGCAGACATTAGTGCCTAGCATAAGACCCGATTTTAACAATCACGCTAGATGGGTACCTGGTAGTTGTTAGATCAGGTATTCTGTAAAGAAGCACAAAACAAATTATCCTTAGACCACCAAGTATCTATTATCATTAGGAAATACATTTATCTAGCCAGACAAATTACCAGGTGTACATCGCTTAGGTCAAGGGAAGTTGCTATCACTCTCCACTAATCCCTTATCAGTCCTGCAATAGAATATAATGCCTCTTTTGGTATGTACTTGTCAAACATATGACAATTCAAAAGGCTACAACATTTCCTCAAAGAAAATCTAGAGCATTTGTTCCATGTGATACAGAGACCACCTTGTAGCACTTTCTCTCTTCTCTATTGTTTGGCCTTTTGAAGCTAGACCTTTGTCTTACCTACAAACTCACAAGGGATCCAGTTTTATTTATTTATTTATTTATTTTACATTTGTTGACCGGGCTGTTCCTGCAATGGGTCTGTTTTGATCAGTGAACAACCACAGTAAACAAATGTAATAAATAAATAAACATTCAGAATGATTTTGTGACTAGCACAGTTCACAAGCATATGTAGGATGATGATCATTAATGAAAGTGCACTTATTTCAAGCTTCTCAGCATACAGAGATATGCACATATCGTAAAGGAATTATATATCAGTTATCTAGCATTTATTAGATATAGGTTCATAGGTTCATAGGTTCATACTAGGCTATCTGCCCTAGAGCATTTATAAGCCTAGCCAGAATGTGTTTGGCTTTCTCCACCCATTTTAAATTTATTTTGCTATGCCCTTTTTCAAGGTTAATATATGTGCCTCTGTCTAACAGTGACACAGAAGTGATACCCGGGGTAAACCTACGATCTCCCATCCACTCATCAGGATTCCTCTTGAAGAGAGTCAATGAGGGACTCTGCCTAACCTGGACTGGGATTTTATTCCAGAGTGAAGGGAGCCTCTGGGTAATGAATCTGTCCCTCCAGCATGTCCTATTTATTTCAGTGCTGAGGTTCAAGTCTCTCGAGCACGTCGCTGGATGGGATTTGGATTTTCTGAGGTGCAGCATGTCCATTAATTCCGGGTTGGACATTGCTTTATACGTCAGGCACAGATTGCCTCTGAACAGGCTGTATGCCACTGAGTAGAGCTGGAGTTTCTTTAACCGGGCAGCATACGGCATCTGTTTGAGCCCTTTGATCCTCTTGGTGAGGTACTTTTGGGGTCTTTCCAGTTGGTGCAGGTGTCTGGTAAGGTACATCCCAAAAGGGGCATTGTACTCAATTATGGGCCTGATGAGGGATGAGTAAAGAGGCACGATGACCACCCCTGATCTAGATGTGAATCCCTTCATGATTAGGTGGGCTATATAAAATGTTTTTCTAACCACTTTGGCCACGTGGTTGTCAAATGAGAGATTGCTATCAACTTGGGTCCCCAGGTCCCTAATTACTTCTTCTGTACTTAATGGATTACCACCTATGTGGTAATTTGTGGGCACTTTGTTTTTGCCAAAGGAGATGACTATACACTTTTTGGCATTTAGATTGAGGCCATGGCTCTGGCACCAGTTGTCTGTTTCTATGAGGCCCTTTTGGAGGATGCTTGTGTCGGCTGGAGAGTTGATTATGGCACCCAGTTTTCAGTCATCTGCGAACTTGGTCAGCCACAGTCCTTCCGTGTTGGCCTGTATCTCTGAGAAATATATACCGAACAAGAGAGGTCCCAGGACTGAGCCTTGTGGGACACCACTTGTAACTGGTTTGGAGTCTGACATGGCTCCAGCAATTCCAACCATGTGGGTTCTGTCCTTGAGCCAGTTTGCAATCCTTCTAGTGACATAGGGGTTTATATTTAAGCTGGTGAGCTTATCTATAATGCCCGAGTGGGGTATTCTATCAAAGGCTTTTGCGAGGTCCAGGTAGGCTTCCCCTCGTCAATGGCCTTGGTGACTGTTTCAAAGAAATCAACCAGGTTTAAGAGGCAGTATCTGCCCTTAACAAAGCCGAACTGGGTAGGATCCAGTGCCTGTATGTCCCCAATATCTTTATTTATGAGGTCCATGAGGATCCTTTCCATAGCTTTGCAGACCAAGCTAGTCAGGCTTATGGGGCGATACTTTCCAGGATCCGTTGAGGCACCACCTTTATGGAGAGGGACCACTGTTGCTGTACGCCACTCTTTGGGCACATATCCTGTAGTAAGGCTGAGATTGAACAGTAGTTTTATGTTTGGGTTTAGCTCTTCTTGGAGTTCATGTAGGACACAGCCCGGAACACCGTCTGGTCCCATTGATGCTGTGTTTTTTGCTTTGGAGAGGGCGGCTCTTACCTGAGCATCTGAGATGTCAGGGGGGCAGCACTCTGCTGGGATAGATATTTGCCCTTTTGGTGGGGAGGGGGGGAGAAGTTTGCGCTGAACCTGTCAGCTAGGATGTTGACAATGTCTGTGGGTTCAGTGTATTTTTTGCCATTTTGGACTAATTCTGAGCATATCTGGGAATTACCACCCAGGTTCCTGTGCAATTTTTCTCTCGAAGCTGGCCTTAGACAATTTTATGAGTGCCCGTAGTTTTTTGCTAATACTGATCAGTGATGCCTTCCCTTTTTGGGATTTTGCTCTATCATTTAGTAGCTTCCTCCTTCTATTGTACAGTTTGTTTATGGCTGGGGTCCACCAGACAGGACGTCTGCCTTTAGAAGATTGGGTCTTGGTTTTATTTGGGATCGCATGATCCATGCATTCCTGAAGGTGTTCATAGAATGCGTTTATAAAGGATTCTGCGGTCTGGGCCGTATTTTCCACAGGCCCGGGGGCTTTGAAGGATTCCACCTCGGTTTTGAGGAGTGTGAAATTTGCTTTAGAGAAGTTTTTCACTGTGGTTTTCTGGGCAGGGGGTGGGGTCGGGATGTGAATATCCAGTGAGATTAGTTTATGGTCTGATCTTACCAGTGAGGGATACACTTCTGGTCTGGAGCATGGAGTCCCCATGTTGGTGATGATCAGGTTGAGTATGTTTTCCCCTCTTGTGGGAGTGGTAACAAGTTGTTCCATAGCATTGGAGTTTATAAATTCTAGGAACCTTTGGGCTAGGGTGTTGGAGCTAGAATAATGCTTCCAGTCTATGTTTGGGTAGTTGAAGTCGCACAATATAATGGTGTTTGGAGAGACCTTCATATTTTCCAGTGTTCTCAGGAAGGCCGAGTGGGGTTCCTGGGTTTGGGAGGGTGGTCTGTAGCAGGCTATAAACTGGAAGGAAGTTTTACCCACGGTTTGTTGCACATGGATAGTCTCTGATGCTTCGTGCTTTGCCACCAACCTGGAAGTGTGGGTATCTTTGTTGAATATCGATACTCCCCCTCCTTTTGTGGTTCGGTCCATGTTTTGAGGCCGAAAAGCATGGTATGAGGTATAACCTGGTAGTGCTGGGGTGCTCTCGGGAGCCCTGAACCAGGTTTCTTTTACTGCACAGATATCGATGTTCTCCATGCTAAGGAGAGTTTTGAGTGCATGCATCTTGAAGTTTAGACTTCTGGTGTTGAGTAGCATCACTCTTAGTTTCTTATCCCTTGTGATACCTATGGAGGTGGGTTTGTCTTTTGAGCCTTGCCTAAAAAAGGCACTATGGGGGTAGCAAGAGCCTTTGCCAATATCCAAAAGCCCAGGGGTGACAGGTGCAAGCCGTCCCTAGCGAAGCATCGTGGCTTGTCGAGCATATCATCCCAAGCTGACAGGCATTGGATCCCCTTTGAATGACACCAGTACTTAAGCCAATTGTTGAAATTGATCATCTTGTCTTCATATTGTGGCATCATTCTTGGAGAGGGTAAGATGCTACTCAAGGCCAGGGTCATACCGGCCTGGGTTACATGCTCAGAGAGCTCCTTTATATCTCTTTTCATGTAGTCCAGGGAGGTACATCTCAGGTCATTCACAATAGCATGGACAATGACTGAGTCATATTTGTACTTGCCTTGGAGTGACCTGAGTGCCTGTGTTATGTGGCGGATCCTAGCGCCCGACAGGCTGCTCACCGTGACCCTCTCCTTGTTCAGCCTGGTGAGCGGGACGTCAGTGTGCCTGACGATAGAGTCACCTATTACAAGTGTATCAGGTGTGTTGTTTAGTCTTAAGGGCTGTGACTGTTCGGCACACTGGCTTTGTGAGATATGTGTTGCACGTGTTTTGTTTTGGGGTAGCGGTTGCTTGGGTGTCTGCTTTGGAGGTCTCTGCTGCTTAGGCAGATCTTTATTTAGAGCCTCCGAGTATGTTTTTGTGTGATTATGTGTTTGGTTTGCTGTCGTGGTAGGTCTATGTGAGACTGGAATTGTAGTGAGTGTGGTTTCCTTCCCTCCTGACTGGTTATGCCAGTACTGAGTTGAGAGAGCTTAGCCTCCAGTTTGGCTATATGGTTGCATCTCTCACATGTGTTGGAATTTGTTGGGAGGAGGAGAGGGTTGTCTGTGTACATGAGGCAGTTGTAACATTGCCTCAAGATTCCCAGATTCACCAGCTGGACCGGAGAGGAGATTGACAACTGACCTTTGGACATGCTAGAATAATATTGGGAATTCCTTAATAATTGAAAACAAGGGCCAGTGGGGAGTGAGGGTGTAGTGCTATTAATTTTAGTGCTGACTTATATAATTGCTTTAGTGAGCAAGTGCCAGGTAACTTAAGTGCAATGTGTTACAGATAACTTAAATGCAAAACGACAAACAGTAACTTTCTTTCAAGTGAAACAAGGAAATAAGTACAGTAAGCAATGCAGATATCACTAGTGATCCACAGAAGAGCTGAGAAGCCAGATTAGGTGGAATTAGCGCCCAGGAAATAACAAGCAAACAAACAACAAGCGTATAAACAAAGCTAGATTCAGCAGGCCTGGATCTAGTCTATGCTACAGCAAACAAGGTGTACCAATTTCAGTAAGATACAGTTCAAATATTCAGGCACTATAAACCTTTAACCAGAAATTCCCAGCTCAGAAGGGCAGAGTCCAGCCTCTTCTCCCACAAGAGTGCAGACCATGAACCTTCTTAATGTAAAATAACTGGCCTGAAGCCCAAGTGCTTAAACCAGAACTAATACACTTTAAGAATAACAGACACTGGGCTCTCAATCAGCAGTTCCCAACTTAGAAGGATGAAAGCTACCTGTCCTGCCACCACAGTGCATGCCACAAACCTTCCTAATGTAAAACAACTGGTCTGAAGCCCAAGTGCTTAATCCAAAAGAATTAGAATGATAGCTACACTTTAATCAAGTTACTACCAAGCAGTAATAAATACAATTGAATACTTTAGAGAATGCCTGGATTAGTGCTCAAGTTACACAAACAAAGCTAGATCCAGCAGGCCCGAATCCAGTCTATGCCACAGCAAACAAGGCGCACCAACTTCAGTAAGAAGCAGTTTAGATATGCATGCACTATAAGCCTTTAACCAGAAATTCACAGCTCAGAAAGGCAGAGTCCAGCCTCTCCTCCCACAAGAGTGCAGACCACAAACCCTCTTAATGTAAAATAACTGGCCTGAAAGCCCAAGTGCTTAAACCAGAATTAATACACTTTTAGAATAACAGACACTGAGCCCTCAATCAGCAGTTCCCAACCTAGAAGGATGTAAGCTACCTGTTCTGCCACTACAGTGCAGACCACAAACCCTCTCAGTGCAAAACAATTGGTCCGAAGCCCAAGTGTTTAAACCAAAAGGCTTAGAATGAGTTGCACCAAGCAGTAATAAATACAATTGAGTACTTTTAAGATGATGCAAAAGTAAAATAAAGTAGGTAGAAACACAAGTACAGTAAAAGCAGATGAAAAATTTTTTTTTTTTCTGAACAAGTGCTGAGATCAGAGAAACAGATTTGAGTGCTGAAACTAGAAAACTGGCTAGCTATATGAAAAACAAAACTAAGCTAGAAGGCTTCCCTCCAACACAGAAGGGCTTGGGGGCTCAGAAGCCTACAAATAGTCTATACCACTTAACTGGAAAGGCAGGAAACAAGCTTAATTTTTTTTTTTCTGTTTCCCAGATGCTCTCTTTGTACACAGTAGGAGTGCCTGAAATCAGAATATGATCTCACTGCACTCAGTTGAGTGAACAAATGAGATGGGCCCAGAAGGAGTATCCAAACACAAATTTACAAGAGGGGCGGGCAGTTTCAAGGCCACTAAGATTAACACCAAAACAAAAACAGGGAGGTTGGGTCGGACTAACTGAAGAGCAGAGTCAAAACTTCCAGTTCAGTTAATATTCCTGCAACGCAGTTAAAATCAATTTAAATACTGTATTTTTTTGGAAAAAAAAAGTGCAGATAAAGGTACACCAAGGGATTCAATAAATAGTTACTCAGCTGGTTCAGCGATACAAGTGATGGCTTCCTATGAGATAAGTGGAGAGGGCTTATGTGTAAAGATTCAGGTCAAAACTTGCACAGTGATCTACCCCTGTCTGAAGACAAATTCTTTCTAAGATCCAAAGGTTATGTCTACTCTAGCCACCCCAGCTGATGAAAATATATAGTTAGATATGATTACATCTTCTATGCATTGCATTTTACAAATTTAAAAAAAAATATCTCCTCAGACAAGCCAAGAGCACCTGCTTCCCCAAACGCCAAGTCACCTAACCAACTACTACTGGACTCTAACTCTCCTTCTTTCCCACCTTGGCTCGGGCCTTTCAGTTATGTTAGGACATTTTAAATAGTGCACATACTGGTTTTAATGCCGCATCACACTGTTGTCATTTCCTTTTCCTGACTCTTGTTCTCCTGACAATGTAAAGAGCAGGTTAATGATTACAAATGATGTATTACTTCGATTGCTTTATATAGTGTGAATTTGTTTCACTGAGGCTGTTCCTGCAATGGGTCTGTTTTGATCAGTGAACAACCACAGTAAACAAATGTAATAAATAAGTAAATATTCAGAATGATTTTGTGACTAGCACAGTTCACAAGCATATGTAGGATGATGATCATTAATGAAAGTGCACTTAGTTCAAGCTTCTCAGCATACAGAGATATGCACATATCGTAAAGGAATTATATATCAGTTATCTAGCATTTCTTAGATATGGTATTCGAATGTCAGAACTTAGTATAACTTTGATGAAACCTATCATTTGGGAAAGTGCAGTGTAAAAAGTATTTCTTTCGAATGACTTTTAAATGTCTAGAATTTAATCTATTATTAAAATATATCTTAGACTCAGCAAAGTTAAATAATTAAAACAACAAAAAAATGAATCTTCCAAAATAATAATTTCTGTACCCTAGAGGACTTTATTTGCTTGTTGCAATCAAGTTAGCGCCCTATAGATAATGCATGCCTGTTTTCAAGTAACATCTCGAAGATCTGTTAACTTATACTAATACAGTATGATGTGCCTGTAGATGTTCTTTGCTGACCTATACTATAGAGAATTATAATCGTGTCTCTGATCACAACCTGCTTATTATATGTTTGAGACATGGATGCTAAAACATTCATCTTGAAAGCAAATCTCCAGAGGTGAAACTTAACATCCATGTTGAGAACACATCACATAGGTGTATGACTGGAGAGACAATCATAATTCTTCATAGTGTATGTATCTTTAACTGCTCCATATTCTACTGGTTACAGGGGTAAAAAAGCACGTATTTTGCTGGCTTTGAAAGTCATAAAGCAGTTAGCGAGCACTATCAAAATAACAGCAATACTCATCTTATACTAGGGATAGATTAGTGGCATAAACAGCAGATAGAAACAAAGCTGCTTAAAATCTGTCACTGTCATTCTCTAGCCAGCACTGGCAGACATTACTGCCTAGCATAAGACCCGATTTTAACAATCACACTAGATGGGTACCTGGTAGTTGTTAGATCAGGTATTCTGTAAAGAAGCACAAAAGTAATTTGTCTTTTTCCTAATAATGGAGCTTAATCACAGTGGTCCATGTATTACAATACAGTATGATACCGCTGTACACATAATGATGCCTAGGGGCAAAATACTAAAATAAGCAAGGCAGGCATATATATATGGGATCACTGCTAAATATCGAATTACGGAATCCCAAGAATCTGAAAACCTAACACCAGAATCTTGAGATTCCATAATCTTGAAAGTAAAAAAAAATAAATGTCAAAAAAAAAAAAAGATTTAAACAGGTGTATGCAGGGGCAATCCTGCACTTCCTGCAACTTAAATATACCAACTCTGAGATCACACTACAGTGGAGTAAATGGCAAAATATCCATTCCACTCTTCACGGCACTATTTTGCCATTCACTCCACTGTGGTGCAGTCTCGCAGTTGGTATATTTAAGTTGCAGGGGATGTGGGGGGGTGCAGGGGGGCTTGCCCCCTGCATATGCTTTCTAAAATGTTTTTTTTTTTTTTTATTTTTGAGATAACGGAATCTCGAGATTCTGGTCTTCGGTATTCAGAGTCATCGGATTCTGTAATTCGATATTTAGTAGTAATCCCATATACATATAAATATATATATATATATATATATATATATATATATATATATATATAGATATATAGATATATATATATATATATAAACTCAAGTAACTCCAGCACTCATTAGTATAGTGTGCGCCCAAGCAAGCAATTGCCCAAAAATGCGAACAGCACTTCCTTTTAAATTCAATTTTATTATTCCTTCATCATGGTGGCTTCAGACTGCCACAACTCCTCAGTACAACAGACCAGTTTCACCCAATAGGCGTCCTCAGTGTTTACAGTATCCAGATCTTCATGCAGCACATTATTTACATTTCAAACGACTATTTAAAGTGATATAACAGCATCTTAATAATGCTAGCATATATCTATAGATATATATATATATATATATATATATATATATATATATATATATATATATATATATATATATTGCTACTCCAACAGACATAATGAAGCTAAACTAATCTAAACTAATATACATTAATAAACTAAATATGTCAATGCATGTTATGCAAGAAATATACAGAAACTCTAAAAATTTTATCTAATGGGAACCATTGTCTATTATAAATTGTCATTCAACCCTGGTTTATATAGAGCACCCAATTTCAAAATCCACGTCTTCTCTTTTTGATCTAGTATTTTATGTTTTTGTAACATAGTCAAATTTTCACCCAATACCCTGTCTATCCCTACATAAATAAAATGTGCACCTCTATGTCCTAACTGGTGCTTATATAAAGCACTTTGAGTTCTTTTACAATTTATATCACTAACATCTAGTACAATTCTATTTTTAAAAATTCTAGAGGTTTGTCCTATGTAAAAAGCTTCACATTTACATACCACCATATAAACAATCCAATTCTTATTACATGTAATTAGAACTCTGATGTCAAAAACTTTAGTTGTGTTAGCAGATGTAAAAGATTTAGTTTTAGATACCAATTTACAATATACGCAATTTCCACAAAACAAACTTCCTTTCATGATTTCTCTTGATGATTTTTTGTCCACGAAGGAAGATTTTTTTATATTTATTAAGATACTCTCCTATATTCTTTCCTCTGCGATATCCAAAATTACAATGGTCATCCATCATTTGATCAAAAAAAGGATCATTTTTTTAAAATTGACCAATGTTTTTCCATAATCTGTTTGATTTTAAAGGTATTGGTACCATATGTGGTAATAAATCTCATTTTATCTACCTGCATAACCCCTTTTTCTTGATTGGTATTCAACAACTTATTTCTGTCCTGCACCTTGCCATATTCAGGAGCACTAGAGACCAAATTACTATTATATCCCCTATATATAAATCTCTCATGCATATTTGCTGCCTCTTTATCAAATTCTTGCTCATTACTACATAGACGTTTCAATCTAACGAACTGCACTTTTGGTATATTTTTGGCTATGTGTCTAGGATGACAGCTCTTAGCTTCCAGCATTGAATTTTTAGTAAAAGGTTTTCTGTATATACTAGTCACAACTGTTCCATCTATTAATTTAGTGAATATAGAAAATCTATATTAAATTGTTCTATCTTACTGGTAAATCGTATTCCAAAAATATTGTTGTTAAGGTATTCATTAAATTCATACCATTTTTCAACTGTCCCTATCCAGACACACCAACAATCATCTAAAAATCTTCGCCACATGTCCATATATTGTTTATATATATTCCCATCATTGTATATCATCCTAGCCTCTAAGTAGCCCATAAAGAGGTCGGCATAAATGGGTGCAAAATTAGTACCCATAGCCATACCTCTCATCTGCAGAAACCAATCTTTTTTATACATAAATGCATTATGTTCTAGCACCATACTCAACATTTTAAGTATGAAATCAATTTGGGCTCTAATATAAAGCCCTGAATATTCAGCCCAATAGGTAACTGCTGCTAAGCCCATTTTATGAGGAATACTAGTATACAATGATTGAACATCTGGAATACACAAATATGCATGTAAAGGGACATCTATATTATCCATAAGTCTCAAAAATTCTGTGCTGTCCTTAATCCGTGCTCTAATTAATGACAATAATATTTTAAATTTTCTTTCTAAATACATAGACAATGGCTCTATTAATGACCCCCGACTACACACTATTGGTCTGCCTGGAGGATTTAAAATGGTCTTGTGTATCTTTGGGAGTATGTAAAATGTAGGAGATTCCATTTCAGCTACCATCAATTAGATATATATATATATATATATATATATATATATATATATATATATATATATACATCAAATGCATGAGAGGAATAAATAGAGTTTACAGAATGCATATAGAATGCTCAAAAAAAGCACTGAAAATAATCAAAATTTGCAAAATTTAATAAACACCAATGTGGTCTTCTCAATCCCACAACAGACCCAGGAAACCAAAAGCTTTATCAGTTTTAAAATTGCTCACCAAAGAAGTGAATATCTCCTTTGTTCCTGTACTCTGGGTTGTGTCTCTCTCTCACTTTTCCGCCATACTGCAGTGAGTACCATCAATGGACATTTCTCCCCTAAAGCACAACACCTTCATCATATCTGCTGTAGCTTCATCTGAACTGGCCTCTTTTCTCATATTCACTTTCCTTAGTGAACTTTGTACTCCATCCAGATTGGGTTCTTGTTTCTCATCATTATATGCTGTGCATGGAGCAGTACAACTTCTGTGAAGTTCTCTTCATTCAGGAGCTTCTTGAAGTACTCCTTCCATCTTCCCTTAATGACTTCTGGACTGATAGTAGAACGTTGCTGGAATACCTTCTGAATGGTATCTATCCTCTTTAACATTTTGTTATTGCCTTGCAAACTAATAGAATTTCTTTATGCAATCTGTTCAATCACTTTTCTGAAGACGGTACAGTGCCTGTGATGCCTTACCATTTTCCATTGTAGCTGCTGTAACCAGTTGTCCTTTTAAGTCTGTTCTGTATTTTCTATTTTTCACTCCTTCCTGCACTCCTTCTTTCTTTAAATAACTTCATAGACTTCTGCTTTCCACCACCATCTTTCCTTATGCACCATATTTCCATGTCTAGATTGGATACATGTCTATTCCAGCACCTTCACAGATGGGGTTTTAAGGTGCTGTCATTCTTTGGTTGCACCTATTTCCTCTTGTTTCTGAGGTGCTACAGCTTTGAGTATTTTCCTGAACTCCTGTTTTTTGTTCCAGTCAACTTTCAGGTCTTCAGCCTAGTCTTTGCAAACTTTAGAGCCTTCTCTGTTCACTGCCTGCAGCTGATTGTGGTCAGCAGTGATTTATGCTGTGGCCAAGCTTTTCACTGAGGATGGTTTTGTAGCTTCAGATTTGACCCCACTGCCATTTCCTTAATATAAGGAAGACTACCTGAGCTGTATGATGACCACTCTCCTATGTGATTTTGTGACTATTGACAAACCATATGCTGGCCATCATTATTCCGTTTGCACACAAGTCTAAAATGGTCACACCTTCATTATTCCTGTTGTCTCACCCATGTGTACCCAATCAGTCTTCATGCCCCATGTTCTCACTGTCCAAATATGAACATTCATGTCATCCATTATGAAGACCAGCTCATTATGCCCCACTTTACTGAAGATGGCCTGCAACTGTTGCCACAGTGCCTTCTTTTCCCCATCACTATAGCCCTGCTATTGGGCATAATCCAGGATTATGAAGACTACACGTTTTGCACAGGAGTCTGATTAGACTTTCTAGCCAATGTATGAAGATGGGCATATATGGCCAACAAAATACACCTCAAAAGAGAGCAGTACCTAGGTCATCCCCTACCATGTGCAGTTCTCCGTATCCCTTGACGTATGTTATACACACCCACAACACAAACACACACTGATTCAGATGACATCCCTCTCTGTTTTGAGAATGCTCTCACTCACCATAATTAGCATAAAAAATCAAGTATGTCCTTCCTCTCTGTATTAGACTCTATATCCCAGCAAAAATGCCTGTTGCAATTCAAGTTCCCTTTATCTCCTGAACATTCAGGATGTCTAATCTCCTCTAAAATCATCATGTCATCCATTTTCAAGCTACTTCCTGTCAATTCTGTCATTGAACCTATACTTGGTGCAGCAATCCTTAGTTATGTTTTGGCATTTTGATTCATTTATGTCCCATTTTCACTCAACAAAGCTATCCCATGTAATAAAGGTTGAACAACTAGGCCCTGTCTGAAGACTTTATGTCAGGTGCACACTGGCCAATAGGGGCCTATAGACCCCTCCCACAATTAGCATCTGTCCCTGGAGTATGTAAAAGTAGACTTGGTCTTCAACCCACTTAGTACTGGCAAATACCAATGTCTATTTTTGGTATCATTAGTCTACATGAACAAATCACCTAGAGTCAATTTTTACACTACATAGTGAAGTGGTGATAACTTACTTTTTCAGTGAAAGAAAAACAAATGAATTCCTTTCAATAGTCATGATTTCTATTTTCAAGAAATTATTGGATGAAAATGTTGGAAAAAAGGTGTAAAATGCACTTCAGTGCATCTGGAATCCTACATTTTTTTGTGGCCTAGCAAAACAGAAAGACTTATTGAAATTATAAACAAAGACATAGGAGACCTTCAGACACTGTATCCATCCCAGTTTTGGGTTATCAAAGGATTGCCATGCCTACTCTACCTGGTGGACTTCTTTGAGAAGGTCAGCAAGGGATTGTATAAAGGTAAAACAGTCTAACTTGTCTAACTTGACCTGCCTATGGTACCCCACTCTGGCATTGTTAACAAACTTACAGAATTACGCATCAACCCCTATATAACATGTTGGCTAGCCAGCTGGTTCATAGATAAGACACAGGAAGTTATGACTGGTGGGAACACCTCCTCAAATAGGCCAGTCACCAGTGGAGTCCCTCAAGACTCTGTACTGGGTCTGGTCCTCTTTGCCATCTGCTTCTCAGAAGTCAAGGCTAACAACAAAGGCCACTAGCTGACCAAGTTTGCAGAGAGCTGCAAATTGGGAGCAGTCACAAAATCCCCGTAAGACTCTAACATTTTACAAGAGGGTCTAACACAAACAAATGACTAGTGCCAAAGCCATGGTTTAAATTCAATGCAAAGAAATGAATCATAGTACCTTTTGGAAAGTCAGCCACCCCAGGAAACTATATCATCAATAAATCACCCCTAAGAGTTGACCCACTAGTCAAGGATCTGGAAACACATGTAGACAGTAACCTGGTCTAAAAATGTTATTTTCAATAATTTGAAATACTGAGATATTGAGTACATAATTTAAAGTCACACTGAGAAATAAGCCACAGTGGTGCAGTGGTAGCATTGTTGCCTCACAGCAAGATGTTCTCCCATTCGATTCTTGGCTGGAGTGCCTTCTGTGTGGAGTCTGCATGTCCTCCCTGCGGTTGAGTGGTGTTCAAAAGACATGCATAGAATGGGCGTGCCTTCGTTGAAGGTTGGGCGTCGAGCTGGTTCCTCGGCACCCGTAAAAATTCTACTGCCAATCATTAGCGGACCGGATTTCCGCTGTGGCGACCTCTAACCGGGAAAAGCCAAAAGAAAAACAACAACTGAGAAATACATACTCTACACAAAGAATAAGCATATTTATTGGTAGTGTTGTATTTGAATGGAATGCTTATACAATAGCGTAAACTAAGTAAGTATTGTTTCACTATCTTTTCAGTATGATAAAGAAAGCTTAAGAAATTATTTTAGGCATAAGTAGCTTAATAAACTTTGAGTCTGTGTTTCACTTTAATATTTGTATAGCATTTGGCTTATGTGTCATTTGTTAATGAATCCCAGGGACTCTGTTATTCCCAGCTGTTCAAAAATATTTTCAGTGGCACACGAATATTACACTTAAACAGTTTCTGGGGTATTTGCTTTCATTCAATCTCAAAATTTTAGCTACAAACCACACTTTCTAGCCAAAGTTTGAAGATGGACATATATGGCCAACAAAATACACTTCAAAAAAAGAGCAGTAGGTAGGTCATCCCCTACAATGTGCAGTTCCCCATATCCCCAGACTTGTGTCATACACACCCCCAACACACACACACACAAGCACACACGCACACACACACGCACACACACACACACACACACACACACACACACACACACACACACACACATGCATGCACACCTAGCTGCTTACAAATATGCTGATCTCATGAATATACTGTATTGTTCTACTTGCACCCTGCTAATCATGCTCCCTAACAGCAGCTTGCACTGCTATGCCACCCCCACTTAGTTACATTTTTGCTTCATATGATTAACTTTGCAATCTTTACCTAACTTTAAAGCATTTTGCTGGCCCTGCAGCTGAATTATTGCAAAGTCAGAGTTCAATTTTATTAATTACAGAGGATCCGTTTTCACCCATTCAGTCATGACTTTCCTATAACTGTTTACCCCTGGGCTCTGCTTTCCTTAGGTGTAGCTAACTCTCCCTTTTCATTAGTGTGTCTCAGCTGAAAACAGTGTTGTTGTTGTGTCTTTCGGCTTTTCCTGGTTAGGGGTTGCCACTGAAAACAGTGCACATAGTGTAAATTAGATTATGTGAGCAATGCTAGAAGGAAATAAGAGATTTTACAAAAAAATGTGCAAACAAACTATAAGAAATGGAGGGAGTGTTACTTGTCATATTTTCTAAATTTGCATGTGATTCTCCATTTGGTTTAAAAAGAGAGCTGGACAGCTGGTTGGCCTGTCCTTTAAGTAGCTTCTGACACTTTATTAGCCATCTTGGACATTGAGTATGGCCAGTGATGATTTATTTCATTTGATACTTCTTGTATTCAGCAGCAACTTACAATATTCAGCAGTGCACCATAGTCTTCCATTTAATGTTATTTTATGATATCTTTTTATTACAGCTAGTATTACTGATATTATTTGCTGCTTATTTTTATGTCAGTATATCCTATATTATTAATTTCTTCTACTGGATTATATTTTGGATTGCTGAACAGAAATATAAAGTGTCAAAACCTGAATTGATACACCAGTTTCTAGCAGTTGCAGATATCAGAATACAATACTGTCAGTGACAGTTTCATGTGAAGGATGACAAAAGCAAGTTATGGCTATCTGAAACTCATGCTAAAGACAATGAAAGACTGTAGTTAAACAGCATGGTGAAAAGTGGGAAGTTATAAGACACTTTATAAAACATCTCCCGTCTCTTGTTAAGAGTATGATGTTTAAGAAATTGAATAATTAAAAAGAATGTTGTTTTGTAGGGACTACACAAGTACATTTTGTAAGGTGTCACAGTATGTCTTGGCAAGTGGCACAAGGGAGGCAGTAAAAGCCACTGCTTAGTTGATGGACTCATACAACAGTTGGGGGGGGGGGGGGGGGTGATCAATCTTCATCATGAGACAGGATCTTCCTGTATGGGTTATTGCAAGTCTTACACTTGATTTACTGCCAGTTATAATAAGCAGCAGGCAGGCAGAGCCATGAATGAGATTGTGGTAGCAAAAAGATACAACTGACTCAGTGGGAGAGCGTTTAACACTGAGGAGCTGCAAGACACCCAGCAGTTTTTGCATGTGAAAACATATGTCTTTAGGTGTTCTTGTTTTTTATAACAGACAGTTTTATCTAAACCACTGTCCAGGAGCAAGAAAATAATTTCTATGCTGATAGCTGACTAGCTTTGACTTTAATCCACTTAGTCAATCTCAGATAATATATATATTTTTTTATTTAAGTTTGATGAGCGGGGAAGTCCACTGGGCCAAGAAGAGCCCGTTTTCAGTGGAGGCCCAGGGAGAAAACCTCCACAATAATTGCAAGTCACATTTCACATGCTAGAAAAGGACATAGTTCATACAGCTAATTAAACATTTACAGATAAGCTCCATGATATTTGCAATTGGCTTGTCACAATGTTACAAAAATGAAAAGACTTAATTCAATACAGAAATTTCAACATTTACATAAATTGAATATTTTTGTTATAAACTCAATTGTAGGTTTAACATTTCAAAATATATAGCTACTAGCCATTAGTAGGTTAGGAAAATATTATGCACGGAGAGGCTAATAGTATATTTGAGACTGGAGAGTATACTACAATAGATATTAGAGATAAAATTAGTTTGTGGTAGTGGAGGGATTGTTTTGGGTGGGATTAAGTAATAGAGGTAATTGGATGAGTCAGTACAAGGTGGAATGGGGGGGTGGGGTAATAATAAGTAATAAGTAAATGAATCCTGCCTTGGGCTTATCCAGCTGCATCCCTAAATCTGATGCCAATAAAAAAATGTGGAACAGTTTTCATTTTTTTTTTTTTTTTTATTTTTATTTTAGCAAGCAGGCTGTGAACCAGGATTGTCTGATTTTGTGAAGTAGTGGAACAATTTACTGAAGTCTTAGAATTAATCAAAACCCTACAATTTGCTGCAATCAGCCATGTTAGTTTTGTGATGTAATGCACTGCTTGTGAAAACTGACATTAGATCAACCTCCCTGAGCCATTTCCTGTGCTGAAGCCATTTGGCACATTCCATTATAGCAATTAAACTAGGTAAGATGTAAACTAGTATCGTATAAATAAAAGATTTTGTAAGTTACAAAAGACAAATACAGAAGAGGTGAGAAAGTATGTCTTTCATAGTGTCAGTTTGAGTATTAAGTAGGGTATACCTTTCTCCCCTTCTGAGATTCTATAGACTCATGTTTACCTAAGCATAGAAATCTACACTTTCCATGTGATGGAGGCACAGAATATGCTTCACATAACACACACTGCTTCCAGAGAAACCTGCTCCTTCTTCCATTTTGGAGAACCCCACTATTTTTATTCCTTATAGTAACATCAGTTAAGGAATTTGCCTATACTTACAATCACTTCAGGGAACACAAGCAGCCTCAGAGCTTAGCTGCAGCCACAACAGACATAATAACTAGTCTCCAGCCAAGCTGCATACAGACTTCTAACACTTCATGTTTGCAGGGGCATGAGATAACCTAATCAGTTACAGGCATATATTAGTGTAAACTGCAAGGGATCTGCTGGAAGACACGTTTCTATGTAATGGCGTGCTACAACAGTTTAAGGAATTACAAATGAAGATGTGGCTGATGTTAAACAACTGCAGGGGGTTAGAGCAGTAGAAAATCCAAAACAAGCTTTTGCAGAAAATAACATAAAACCCATAACCTCAATCTCTCTCTCTCTCTCTATATATATATATATATATATATATATATATATATACCTCACTCTCTCTCGCTCTCTCTCTCTCTCACACACACAATAAACATGCACACAAACATGAGCACATATTATGCAACACACATGCGCACACACACACACACACACACACACACACACATTTATCTATTTATTTATTTATTTAGTTACATTTGATAACCAGGTAGTGTCTGACTGGGCCAGATGCCCATTTTCATTAGGGACTCGGGGAGAAAAGCTCCATGGAAGATTACATAATTATACATTTGTACATATGACAACTGCAATAGGAGTTCAAATGCAAGTTCCTTGACATTGTATCTAAAAAGCACATAACAATGGTAGTACAATAAGCTTATACTATTCATACAGACAAAAAAAAAAAAATATATATATATATATATTTTTTTTTTTTTTTTTTTTCAGGATCAAAATATCACAAACTGCAGCTAAGAAGGCTCAGTTGCCACAAAATATTGACAATGGGTGGTGGTGAGAAGAACGTTAGACAGTAAGGGGTTAAATTAGTTAGCCTGGAGGAGAACATTAGCAAAGCCTATGTTTGGTGAAATATTCCTTTTGGCACTGTTTAAATGAATGTGTATTATTGATGGACAGAATATGCTGAGGTAGAGAATTCCAGTGTTTGGCAATGATATGTGAGTATAAGGAGACACCGTGATAGTTTTGGGTTTTATTAACATTCAACAATACTTTTATCAGCAGACCTAAGAGATTTTAAGTTAGTGTAGGGCTGGACAAGGTAAGATAGAGCTGGGCAGTTTTCAGGTTTGTGTAAGACTGTATGGACAGTTAGTAGCTGAGTCAAATTAAGTAGGTGAGGGAGCTCTAACCAGTTCAGCTGGAGAAGGGCAGTACAATGGTGAGATCTCTGAGATTGATTAGTGACAAATTTGGCTATTTTGTTTTAGCAATAGTCAAGGCTATTCGATTCAGACTTGCTAGGATTGGTAAATATTTGTGAACAGTAAAGCAAGGAAGATAAAAGATGGTATTTAACCAAACAGGGATGAGTTTACGTTTTGAGCCTGTATTAATAAACAACCCAACTACAAACTCAAAATTTTCATTCAAATCAGTTAACAACCGTGCCATAATTAAAAAGGTAAAAAATTAAATCCAGTTGAGGTATATAGTGTTAACAAGCAAAGGTCTGTAAAGCCGTATAAAATGGATTGCAAGGGAGACTGTAATCTATTTTCTTTCATTGAAATAACTCCCATCTAAATCAATCGTAATGCTTACTGCTTCACTAACACCAATCAACCAAAGGTGAAGGTCCATCAGGGAACAAAGAAAAACAGCTTATGTGCTGCAAATTAAGTACATCTTTGTTTTCACTCACAACAGTATAAATGAGAAACATTTTAGCTCACATTTCCACTGGTGTAATAGGAAGAAAAGGAGATGTCATGATGTCACCCACCACCTGGGAAAAACTGCAATTTCCTGAAAGAGCAGTGTCATCAAACAGCAGTCAGAACATCAGGGGTAATTTATTTATTTATTTATTTATTTTACATTTGTTGACCGGGCTAGTCCAGCTGGATACATATCCCTTTTCAGTAGAGGCCCGGGGAGAAAAGCTCCAACATAAAGGCAATACATAAGGAGAGCAAGTAACATTTACAATATAAGAATAGAAAATAACATTGACTTAATATAAGCACAAGTAGCAAAGCTACAGGTTAAACAAACTAGTGTTGTAGGATAACACAATGAGAATAATGGTCTAGGAACTAACTTAGGGCAAATTATGGGTACATGAGATTTGATAAGTTAGTCCGGTTCTGTGCATGGGCATAACCATTGTAGCTTAAGATGGCTTTTGAGGTTGTTTTTGAACTGTTGATGTGAGGTCATGAGTCTAAGGGTATTAGGCAGGGAGTTCCAGGGCTTTCCAATGGAGTTGGCATACAGGGCATCACCACCCGAGTTCTTAGCTTTAGTAGTTAAGATCTGAACGTGATTGGCTGATCTAAGGGAGTTAAGGTTGGAGTAGGGGGTTAAAATACTACACAATGAGGGAGTTCTGTCGGGATAGTGGATTATTTTAAAGGCTTCAGTGAGTTGATTAAGTATGAGAAGATTGGGTAGTTCCAACCAACCGAGTTTCCTGAGGTTAAGGCAGTGGTGGGTGCGATATGTGGAACCTGTTATAAATCTAGCAATATGGTTATAAGCAAGAGAGAGCATGTTAAGTTCGCGTTTATTGAGGAAGGAAAAGACTGGGGAAGCATATAGTAAGGTGGAGAGGAGATGCGTGCGGGCAATAGTTAGCTTGGTCAAGGGGGTTAAAAAGTGTTTTATTCTGTACATGGATCCAAGTTTTTTGTTAACCGATTTGATGGTTTGGGTAATGTGGATGTCAAATTTTAGCTTGTAGTCAATGGTAACTCCTAGTAATTTGGTACTGGTAACAGGGGCAATGATGGTTCCGTTTATGGATTTAATGTGGAAAGGTGTAATGTTAGTATTTGGGAGTTCATTGCCAAGGGGTGTATTGGCATTGGGGAAGAATAGGAGTAATTTAGTTTTTGTTGGGTTAAGTAGGAGTTTCAAGTCAGTAAACCATTTCTCAACTAAAGTAAAACAGAGTTGAGTAGTAGTTTGGAGTTCTGAGCAGGAGACAGCGGAGCAGATCAGGGTGGAGTCATCAGCATATTGTATGCAGGTGGATTTCGGGATGACTGAGTGCAGGTTATTTATGAAGATGGAAAAGAGAAGAGGACCAAGAATGGAACCCTGAGGAACACCAATGGTGTTTGAGAGCAGGCCTGATAGTTTATCTTGCCATAGGACAGCTTGTTGCCTACCAGTGAGGTACGCCTTAAACCAGCTTAGTGCAGGGGTGCTGAGATATAGACTTTCTAGGGTATTAAGTAGGAGTTGGTGATTGACCATGTCGAACGCTTTTGAGAGGTCAAGAAAGAGGGCGGAGGATATTAGTTTGTTGTTACGATTGTTATTAATGGAGTCAATAAAGGAAAGGAGGGCAGTGGTAGTACTATGGTAGGGGCGGAAACCATGTTGGGAGTTAGATAAGAGTCGATTAAGGGTTAAGTAGTGAAGGAGTTGTTTGTGAACACATCTTTCCATGATTTTCGCTATTGGAGACAGGATTGCTATTGGTCTGTAGTTAGATATTTCAGTGGAGGTACCTCCTTTATGAAGTGGAATGATATAAGAAATCTTCCAGGAAGAGGGAATAGTGGCTTCAGTAATAGTTCGGTTGATCAGGATGGATATAGGGTAGGCGATGACTTCAGATGCTATTTGTAAATATTCCGCTGGGAGGTGATCAGCCGCCAGGGTGGTTGGTTTAAGCTTTTTTAAGAGGGAACAAATATAGGAGGAAGAGACAGGGTTTAGGTTAAAGGAGATGAGGGCCTCTTCATGAGATTGAGAGGAAGGTAGAGCAGAGGAGGTTAGTTGGCTGGCAAGGGATTGGATAGTAATTGTTAAAGGTGACATGAGCCTGATTCCTGCATTTCTGGTAACTTGATGTATTACAGTCAGAAAGCCCACAGGGGTCTTAACACTATCAATGTTATCCCGTCAATTGCTTAACACACATTGTTATTCTGAATTGTGAAACTACTCAAGCCAAGTTTCAAAAGTATGCAGTAGTTTAAGAAAAAAACACCTTAAGCTTTTTGTGGTAGTTTTCCTCATGGCATGATGTACATGGTCAGCTCAAATTAAGCAATCATTCTTATATATCAATTTCCCTGGCAACTTGCTGAGTTGAGCAGCACAAGCACTGCTGTTTTATTTTCCTTTGTTAAATGTTGTTGAACCAGAATGGTAAACTTAATTGATAAATTTAAAATATGTGTATGCTACAGAAAAAAAAATCAGAAAACAAGAGAGAAATGATTAATTTCCAGTGTTCTACTAAGTCGATACTAGCTAGTAACATGCTCCTGAACTACATCTAGGAGCACAAAAATGATTTGTTCTTATGCTACTGGTCTGGCAAACTGAATGCACTCTTAAACTGACACTGGTTATTCTGGTTAATCAGCTGACATGCTGAAACAGTGACATTTGAGTAGATTTTATATGGTAGTGAAGCAATATCTAAATATTGGAGGGAGGGTATCGACCTGATGGGTAAAGGTAAGGAGCTCCAGGTCTTAGCAACCTAATGCCAATCCCAAACCCCAATATATTTTTCTATCCATGTATATATACACACACACATGTGCTACCTCTTTCTTTCTCTCTCTCTCTGAAAATATATATATATATATATATATATATATATATATGTCTATATATATATGTCTATATATATATATATATATATATATATATATATATATATATAGACATATACAAATATATAAATACACACACACACACACACACACACACACACACATACACATATATATTTGTACACACTCACAATCATATATATTTAGAGAGGGCGAGATAAAATATGGATAGATAGATACAGATTTTGAAAGTTGAAAGTGGTATAGCAGGGACGCAGCCTAAAGATTTTGAATACCTGGAAATGGATGGTCTATTTGAGGGCCTATGGTGGATGTCACCTGAAGGAAGACCATGTGAAGAGTATGTGTAATGACAGAATAAAACACGAGCTGAATCCTACAGTTGTGAAATTTGACTTACAGACTGGTTGCTGCAAGGGCTGTGTGGGACTGAGTCTGTTTGGAATGAACTTGGTGGATGTACCTCTAAAGACTGAAAAAATACATCTAAGGTACCATGTAAATAATGTAAATACATCTGAGGTACCATGTAAATAATGTAAATACATCTGAGGTACAATGTAAATAATGTAAATACATCTAAGTTACCATGTAAATAATGTAAATACATCTGAGGTACCATGTAAACAGGGTTGCCAGATTTCCAGTCCCCCAGGTAGGGACAAAAAAAAAAAAGAAGGTCTCTCACGGCAAAAAAAAAAGGTCTTTAATGCGGAACACAGTTCCACATTAAAGAACTCAGCTCGCTCAGTAGCTATGCACTAAACATGGAGCTTCTCATGTTTAATGCATTGCAGTTCCGTATTCGACACAAGTAGCTCCGTGTTTAGCGATTTTTGATTGGCCCATATACCGGCATATGGGCCAATCAAAAATCGCTAAACACGGATCTTCTCGTGTTTAATGCGGAACACCTGAAGCTCCGTGTTTAGCAATTTTGATTGGCCCGTATGCCAGGTATACGGGACAATCAAAAAAAAAAAAAAAAAACAAACAAAGCGGAGGCTGGCCGGGATTTAAACCAGCAGGGCGGGACTCGGGATCAGGCTGCTGATCTCGGGACAGTCCCGCCCAAATAGGGACGTCTGGCAACCCTGCATGTAAATAATGTAAATACATTTATGGTACCATGTAAATAATGTAAATACATCTGAGGTACCATGTAAATAATGTCAATACATCTAAGCTACCATGTAAATAATGTAAATACATTTAAGGTACCATGTAAATAATGTAAATACATCTGAGGTACAATGTAAATAATGTAAATACATCTAAGTTACCATGTAAATAATGTAAATACATCTGAGGTACCATGTAAATAATGTAAATACATTTAAGGTACCATGTAAATAATGTAAATACATCTGAGGTACAATGTAAATAATGTAAATACATCTAAGTTACCATGTAAATAATGTAAATACATCTGACGTACCATGTAAATAATGTAAATACATTTAAGGTACCATGTAAATAATTTAAATACATCTGAGGTACAATGTAAATAATGTAAATACATCTAAGGTAGAATGCAAATAATGTGATTACATCTAAGTTACAAAACCAAAAAATCCACAGTCCACAGAACAGGCAAAACGACACTGCACCAAAATAGCGTATAACCATTTATTATCCGCTTTCGTAAAAAACTTCCTCAGAATAAATTCGTTTAATACAACTTCCTGGTTAAATACTAATATACAAGTCAGGTGGTTAATTAAACAATAAAATATTTAAATGCAAAAAAAAAAAAAAAAAAAAAATGTAAAAAATCTTTTAAAAAACCCAAAATACCAAATGATTTTTATTGTGAAGCAAAATGAGAATAAATTTGCCCCCCATCCTTGTTAATATTTAATTTGCGTTGTTTTAAAAAACACTTAACATTAGTAGCTTCATTAAGAACAGGGGCAGTGTCAGATTTTAGTTTGATCTGCCAATAGGTCTCCCTTTGTAAGAGGTAGTTCTTAAAATCCCCCTCCCTCATATCCTTATGACCTACCTCTAATACAGAAAATAAAAATTTACTAAAAGAGGTACAAACCAAAGAATGCTTGTAAAGAGCATTCTTTTCATCTTTGGTTTTAATAGAATATAAATGCTCCCTAATACGTGTCTTCAACTCTCTGGTGGTCATCCCTATGTAAAATGCCGTACAGGAGGAACATAAAGCAATGTAAATGACCCCACTAGTACTACAATTCACATACCCAGGTACCACCAGAGTTCTATTGAAAGTACCGACAAAAATGTAAGGGCCAGTAGATATAAATCTGCACATGTTGCATTGATTGCAACTGTACATACCTTTCTTATTGGACACAAAATTAGAAATCTTTCCCTGCTGGTTTTCCAAAATCCGTTTTAAATTAAAACTATTCTTTTGAACAAACACGGGTTTTTCTCCCAAAATATGAAAAATGTCTGAGTTCCCTTTTATAATTCTCCAATTTTTATTTATAATATTTTGAATATTCCGACAATCGGAACTCATTTCCAAGGAACAAATTAAATTGACATTCATTGCTTTACCGATGTCATTCTTAGCTAAAGAATGTACATCTAAGTTACCATTGAAATAATGTAAATACATCTGAGGTACCATGTAAATAATGTAAATACATCTAAGCTACCATGAAAATAATGTAAATACATCTGAGATACCATGTAAATAATATAACTACATCTAAGGTACAATGGCCTCAAGCTAAACGCCAAAAAGTGTATAGTCATCCCCTTTGGCAAAAACAAAGTGCCCACAAATTACCACATAGGTGGTAATCCATTAAGTACAGAAGAAGTAATTAGGGACCAGGGGACCTAAGTTGATAGCAATCTCTCATTTGACAACCACGTGGCCAAAGTGGTTAGAAAAACATTTTATATAGCCCACCTAATCATGAAAGGATTCACATCTAGATCAGGGGAGGTCATCGTGCCTCTTTACTCATCCCTCATCAGACCCATAATTGAGTACAATGCCCCTTTTGGGATGTACCTTACCAGACACCTGCAGCAAATGGAAAGACCCCAAAAGTACCTCACCAAGAGGATCAAAGGGCTCAAACAGATGCCATATGCTGCCCGGTTAAAGAAACTCCAGCTCTACTCAGTGGCATACCGCCTGCTCAGAGGCGATCTGTGCCTGACGTATAAAGCCATGTCCGACCCGGAATTAATGGACATGCTGCACCTCAGAAAATCCAAATCCCATCGAGCTACAAGCTCGAGAGACTTGAACCACAGCACTGAAATAAATAGGACATGCTGGAGGGAAAGATTCATAACCCAGAGGCTCCCTTCACTCTGGAATAAAATCCCAGTCCAGGTTAGGCAGAGTCCCTCATTGACTCTCTTCAAGAGGAATCTTGATGAGTGGATGGGACATTGTAGGTTTACCTCGGGTATCACTTCTGTGTCATTGTTAGACCGAGGCACAGTATACTAACCTTGAAAAAGGGCATAGCAAAATTAATTTAAAATGGGTGGTGAAAGCCAAACAGACTCTGGCTAGGCTTATAAATGCCCTAGGGCAGATAGCCTAGTATGAACCTATGAACCTATGAACCTATGAATTTAAATAATGTAAATATATCTGAGGTACCATGCAAATAATGTAAATACATCTGAGGTACGTTGTAAATAATGTAAATACATCTAAGGTACCATGTAAAAAATGTAACTACATCTGAGGTACCATGTAAATAATGTAACTACATCTAATGTACCATGTAAAAAATGTAACTACATCTGAGGTACCGTGTAAAAAAATGTAACTACATCTGAGGTACCATGTAAAAAATGTAACTACATCTGAGGTACCATGTAAATAATATAACTACATCTAAGGTACCATGTAAATAATGTAAATACATCTGAGGTACCATATAAATAATGTAAATACATCTGAGGTACCATGTAAATAATGTAAATACATCTGAGGTACAATGTAAATCATGTAAATACATCTGAGGTACCATGTAAATAATGTAAATACATCTGAGGTACCATGTAAATAATGTAAATACATCTGAGGTACCATGTAAATAATGTAAATACAAATGAGGTACCATGTAAATAATGTAAATACATCTGAGGTACCATATAAATAATGTAAATACATCTGAGGTACCATGTAAATAATGTAAATACATCTGAGGTACAATGTAAATCATGTAAATACATCTGAGGTACCATGTAAATAATGTAAATACATCTGAGGTACCATGTAAATAATGTAAATACATCTGAGGTACCATATAAATAATGTAAATACATCTGAGGTACCATGTAAATAATGTAAATACATCTGAGGTACAATGTAAATCATGTAAATACATCTGAGGTACCATGTAAATAATTTAACTACATCTGAGGTACCATGTAAATAATGTAAATACATCTAAGGTACCATGTAAATAATGTAAATACATCTGAGGTACCATATAAATAATGTAAATACATCTAAGGTACCATGTAAATAATGTAAATACATCTGAGGTACCATATAAATAATGTAAATACATCTAAGTTACCATGTAAATAATGTAAATACAAATGAGGCACCATGTAAATAATGTAAATATATCTGAGATAAAATGTGCAAAGCCAATAAATGATGCTTTCATTTCATCTTTGAAAATATGTCTGTTACACATGTATCTCTCCCTTCTGTGTGGTTAAAGAGTTGACACTGGTTGTCTACAAGTGTTCAGCTTGCAAAAGGAATTACCACATAACAGTTCTTTATTCCTCTGCTGCAAAGTACTTTAAGGATTTGAGCTTGTTTTTTTCATTCATTTCTGAAGCCAGTAATGCATCTTCCTATGAGACTAATTGTTTTTACCCATAATAATTTGGGAGGTGTACTATGTGTGTGGTCTCTTACACTGACTGCCTAGATTGCCAGTAATAAAATAAAATTGCAGTACAGCACTGATTCCTGCCTCAGATTTTTTTTTTTTTTTTTTTTTGCAGTCCAGTGCTGTGTGCTATTGGAAACCAGGAAACACATGTTAAAAAACTGTTCTGATAATAAAACTGTTGTTGTAGGAGTGACTACTGTTACCTGGTATGTGCTTTCTTATCTGAAAGGAGTTTGAGTTTCCTGTTGTGTTTCTCTCTGTACTTAAAAAAACATAGGATTTGTTGATAACCTTCATAGAATGCAGTGTGGAGACTATTTAGAAACACGTGTAACTGACATAGCATTTAGTGGAACTGGCTAATGTCATTTCTACCCCCCATACTGTGCCTGCCATTAAAAAACTAAGCAAAGAAAATGACTGACATCAATTTTGATTTAAAATTAGCATTTCCCTCTTAATCCCTGCTAAAAGTAGAGATTTTGGTAGAAACGGTGGTGGATTACACTTAATGAATAAAGTCAATAATTACAGTTATTGACCAGAATTTGCATGATAGTTCTCAACCTCTTATTGTCAACTTTTCAAGTTAATGGTGGTAATATTTTTATAAATAGCCACGATTATCCTAGATTGTCTCTGATTACTTTGGATTTTTCCCTTATTCTGGAGGTAAGAGATTGAGAGCTCCTGCCAATTAAAAAAGTGGGATATCTCAAAATGAGCCAACAATAATTCTTTCAGCAAATAGGAGTAGAATATAAAATGTAAAACAACACTGATCGGACTGATTTTACTGACCTTGAATAACTTAATCTAAGGCAGGGGTAACTTGTAAAGTTCAAGACTGTAAAATTTCATAACTGGGCTTTCAATGTTGACAAACCAGTAAGAGCCCAGATTTCTGATTTAAACACATCATAAAGCTGTGGTTAGAGCCTGCCAATAATTGTAAAATGCAAATGTTAGAAATGCTAGCAGTGGATAGATTTAAAAGAGTGTTACCAAGTAATATCTGACTATGGGTGTTGCAAAGTAATACCAAGACCTCTGACAAGTTAATAATTTTAGTAGAATGCTTATTAGTTATGACACATTTTTTAAACTGAATTGCCTGCTTTTAAATCTAAAGTTGCAGTAAGAAATGTGCAATTTTTGTTAAACAAATGTATCAAGTAATGAATTAACATTTTATTATGTGGAGGAAGCTGTCACATAGTCACATTCTACTTCACTAATACTATGAACAATACCAGTATCAGAAGTGTGAAAACTGATGCGCATTATAGAAATTAAACTAGTTCTATGGAGTGTGATAAAAATGAAGCTAGGATTATTGCATTCTGTCACTGCACTGTAACCAGGTTAATGAAGTATACTATATTCTTAAAAAGGAGAGAAATGCAAGCTTTACTGGACCTTTCTACTGGGGGACTTCAACTATCTGTCAATAAACTGGCTGGCCTATATCAATAATGGTAAGCATGCCCAGTGCTTCCTTAACTTTCTAAAGGTAATTCTCTTTCACAAACAGTTAACCATCTTACTAGGAACCCCAATATCCTTTATCTATTCCTGAGAAATGTAGCAATGTCTTGCACCTCTTCATATATGTCATCATGCCTTGTTAAATCAAACCATAATTTTGTGATATTTTCTTTTAAAACTGGTGGTGCTTCCCCTGTAAATAGATTTGTGTTAAGGAACTTCTCAAAAGGAAGCTTTCTTCACTTACTTTATGACTTAAATAAATTCTGCTGTAATCCTCCTCTGAAGGATCCTATTGCTGAAGCTGCTACCTCTGCCTTTAAGTTCTAGTCCCACTTAAGCACCTGTGTTTATAAGGCAGTCCCTATCCACATCAAATATAACGAGAAAATTAAAAACAAACCCCTGCATTGGAATACCAATATAGATAAATTACATAACAAGAGAAAGAAACTGCTTAAAGCTTATAAGAGGTCTCATTCTACCTACCTTAAGAGTACACTTAAGCAAACTACCAACGTACTTAAGGGAACCATTAGAAAGTTCAGTGCTACTTATGAACTTAAAATACCCACTAAAACCAAAAATATCCGCAACTCTTTTGTAAACTATGTCAGGAAGCTAAAAACTAAGTCCCAACAGTGTTCTGAGCTAGTCAATAATACTACTACCAAACTCTCTGGCCTAAAGCAAATAACTAATATCCTAGCTAACAAATTTAATGCACATTTTACTCCACCCAGAGTTATTGCTATCCCACAGGTTCCACAATCCCAGCCACCCCTTTAATTACTATGGAATAAGTTCTCTAAACCCATTCAAAAACTAAGAATACTTCATCCATGGGCCCTGACAATAAACCAGGTTGCCTGATTATCAGTGTCAAATATGACCTTTCTGAGCCCCTACTTAACTTCTTTAACTTAAGCCTCCCCAATGGTAACATGCTTGGAGCATGGAAAACAGCCATTGTAATGCTATTACACATGGGTGGCCCAACCATGGACCTTGGTAATATAAACCTGTTAGTCTCATATGTAAAGCTGCGAAGCGCATTATCTTAGACTTTATTAATCTGAGCACTGAAAATCAGTCTCATCAATTTGGCTTTATCAAAGGAAGGTCCTGCCTCTTTAACCTCATTAATCATTTGAAAAAGTAACTGAAGCAACATGTAGTGCTTATGCAGTGCATACAGCATCTCTAGATCTGGCCAAGGCCGATGATTCTATTTGCCATGCAGGCATTACTGAGAGACTTGTAAATCTGAATATAAATCCTTATATTGTGAGATGGATAGCTAATTGGTTGTCTGACAGAACCCATGTGATTAGACTAGCAGGTGCCACCTCTGAAAGCAAAAAGGTTATCAGTGGTGTACCACAGGGCTCAGTTTTAGGTCCTGTCCTATTTGGCATATATTTCTCAAACCTTCAGGCCAGTACTCCTGACCTATGGTTAATGAAGTATGCAGATGACTGTAAATTGGGTGTTGTTATTCAGTCTTCAACTGACTCATAATTGCTCCAACTTGGCTAAGCTAATGTTAACAACTGGTGAAATAGCAATGGTCTCAAATTAAATATAAAAAATGTAGCACAGTTCATTTTGTAAACAAAACAGTTTCACTTACCATATGGGAGATGCAGCCCTCCAGTAAGCACTGTTGTAAAGGATCTGGGTATTCTTGTTGATAATCCCTTATCATTTGACCATCATGTCTCCATTGTAGTTTGGTAAGCCTTTTATCTGTCCCATCTAATTTCCAAAAGCATTTCCACCAGATCCAAAGAGGTCTTAAATCCCCTTTATACATATCTTATCAGACCCATTATTGAATGTGCATTTTGGCGTGTAATTATCTAAATATATCACAAAACTTGAGAAACCGCAGAGATTCATAACTAGAAGGATCAGTGGCTTCAAAAATCTTAGCTATCAGGAGAGAATGGCAGCCATTTCTCTTTACTTAGTTTCTTAAAACCTCACCCATGGAGATCTATGTCTAGCCTTAAATTGCTAATTTTGTAGAGTTTTAATTGCATTTACTATTTTGGACTACACACTCAAGTGTGTTAGCCTTTTCTGTGTTTATGTAATGTATTATTACATTGTTTAGCCTGTTTTAACAAAAAAAAAAATACTACCTTGTTTGCTCATTTTCCACCTTTCCTAGCCAGTCCAGATCCTAGGCTTTGCTTGTCTCAGAACTTTATTTTCTGTGTTCAGAGCTATCCATACCTTGCTGTGGTAGAGGGAAGTCCTACTGCTTACCAGTGGGAGTGGTGAGCATTGTACTGCCTATCTAACACTAGAGGAGTGGTTTCCAGCTCTGAAATTGTAATTTTATTAGCCTTTTTGGGCTGATTTCTATCCCTTTCAACTTTCTGGCTTAAAAATGCATGTGTTTGCACATTTTTCACATTGTGCAGCACCGCGAGGCTACAGTTAAACTATTCCAGGTGGCAGAAAGTCTGCTCTTCAAATTTTCCCTTAGAACTAGCTGGTTTCTCAGTAGTAGCACTAAAATCTGAACCCCCTGTGACTAGCACTTGCTCTAGAACCTGCTGGAAAGCACTAGGAAGCCTGAAACTGATACAAGCACTCAACCCTCCTTGTCAACAAGGAGAAATTAATTATAGGCACTAAACAGCCTATAATTGCAAAGTACCTTGCAAAGGTAAGGGAAAACAGCTCTTGTACTTTACAAAAAAAAAAACTACCTAAACAGGCATGTCCAAGGGTCAGCCTCCAGTGATTTCTCCTGTCCACCTGGTGAATCTGGGCATACTGGGGCAATGCAGCAACTGCCTCATGTACACGACAACCCTCTCCTCCTACCACCCAACACTACAACCTGCGAGAGATGCACTTACATAGCCAAACTGGAAGCAAAGCTCTCTCCGGCCAAGATTGTGCTAGACAGTCAAGAGGAGAAGGTTAACACCTGCACTACACCTCAAGCAACTCATAGTCCTTCAAAACCCACACCATCAACACCCACACATCATCATCCTTTTTTGGCTGTTCTCGTTAGGGGTTGCCACGGCGGATCAACTGTTTCCATTTCTTCCTGTCCTCTGCATCTTGCTCTTTCACACCAACTGCCTGCATGTCCTCTCTCACCACATCCATAAACCTTATCTTAGGCCTTCCTCTTTTCCTCTTACCTGGCAGCTCCATCCTTAGCATCCTTTTCCCAATATACCCAGCATCCCTCCTAAGCACATGTCCAAACCAACGCAATCTCGCCTCTCTGGCTTTGTCTCCAAACTGTCCAACCTGAGCTGACCCTCTAATATACTGATTCCTAATCCTGTCCATCCTAGTCACACCCAGTGCAAATCTTAACATCTTTAACTCTGCCACATCCAGCTCTGACTCCTGCCTTTTTGTCAATGCCACCATCTTCAACCCATATAACATAGCTGGTCTCACTACCCTCTTGTAGACCTTCCCTTTCACTCTTACTGGTACCTGTCTGTCACAAATCACTCCTAACAGTCTTCTCCACCCATTCCACCCTGTCTGTACTCTCTTCTTCACCTCTCTTCCACACTCACCATTACTCTGAACTGTTGATCCCAAGTACTTTAACTCATCCACCTTTACCAACTCTACTCCCTGCATCCTCACCATTCCTATACCCTCCCTCACATTTACACACATATATTCTGTTTTAGCCCTGCTGACCTTCATTCCTCTCCTCTCTTAAAGCATATCTCCACCTTTCCAGGGTCTCCTCAACCTGGTCCCTACTCTCACTACATATCACAATGTCATCTGCAAACATCATAGTCCACGGTGCCTCCTGTCTGATCTCATCTGTCAACCTGTCCATCACCACTGCAAATAAGAAAGGGCTCAGAGCTGATCCTTGATGTAATCCCACCTCCACCTTAAATGTATCTGTCACTTCCATCGCAGTCCTCACCAATGTCACACTACCCTTGTACATATCCTGTACCACTCTTACATACTTCTCTGCCACTCCCAACTTCGTCATACAATACCACAACTCCTCTCTAGGCACCCTGTCATATGCTTTCTCTAAGTCCACAAAGACACAATGCAACTCCTTCTGACCTTCTCTGCATTTCTCCAACAACACTCTCAGAGCAAATATTGCATCTGTAGTGCTCTTTCCTGGCATGAAACCATACTGCTGATCACTAATCATCACCTTCCTTCTTAACCTAGCTTCCACTACTCTTTCCCATAACTTCAAGCTGTGACTGATTAATTTTATCCCTCTGTAGTTACTGCAGCTCTGCACATCACCCTTATTCTTAAAGATAGGTACCAAAACACTTTTTATCCACTCCTCAGGCATCCTCTGACTTTCCAAAATTTCATTAAACAATCTGGTTAAAAATTCCACTGCCATTTCACCTAAGCACCTCCATGCTTCCACTGGTATCTCATCTGGGCCAACAGCCTTTCCATTCTTCATCCTCTTCATAGCTGTCCTTACTTCCTCCTTACTAATCTGTTTCACTTCCTGATTCACTATCCCCACATCATCCAACCTTCTTTCTCTCTCATTCTCTTTATTCATCAGCCCTTCAAAGTACTCTTTCCATCTACTCAACACACTCTCCTCACTTGTGAGTACGTTTCCCTCACTATCCTTTATCACCCTTACCTGCTGCACATCTTTCCCAGCTCTGTCCCTCTGTCTAGCCAATCGATACAGGTCCTTTTCTCCCTCTTTAGTGTCCAATATCTCATACAACTCTCCATATGCCTTATCCTTAGCCTTCACCACGTCTCTCTCTTTGCCATGCATCTCATCTCCTTATACTCATGTCTACTTTCTCCATCTCTTTGACAATCCCAGTTCTTCTTCACCAGCCTCTTCCTCTGTATACTCTCCTGTAGTTCCTAATTCCACCACCAGGTCTCATTGTCCTCCTTCCTCTGTCCAGATGTCACATCAAGCATATTTCTAGCAGTCTCCCTTACTAGCTCTGCTGTAGTTACCCAGCTATTTGGTAACTCTTCACTGCCTCCTAGTGCCTGTCTTAACTCTTTCCTGAACTCCACCTCAAAATCACCCTTTTTTAACTTCCACCATTTAATCCTTGGCACTGCTTTCACACTCCTCCTCCTCTTCTTGATCACCAACATCACCCTACAGACCACCACGCTATGCTGCTTAACTACACTTTCCCCTGTCACCACTTTACAGTCTCCAATCTCCTTCAGACCGGCCCTCCTACATAGGATATAATCCACCTGTGTGCATCTTCCTCCACTCTTGTATGTCACCCTATGCTCCTCCCTCTTCTTAAAATACGTATTCGCCACAGCCATGTCCATCCTTTTCACAAAATCCACAATCATCTGACCTTCTGCATTCCTCTCCTTAACACCATACCTACCCATCACTTCCTCATCCCCTCTGTTCACTTCACCAACATGCCCATTGAGGTCCGCTCCAATCACTAGTCTCTCACCCTTGGGTACACTCACCACCACTTCATTCATCCAACTCACTCCAAAATTTTTCTTTCTCATCCATCACACACCCAACTTGTGGAGCATATGCACTAACAACATTCATCATTACACCATCAATTTCAAGCTTCATAAACATCACTCTATCAGACACTCTCTTCACCTCCAAAACACTCTTGGCATATTGTTCCTTTAGGATAACCCCTACCCCATTTCTCCTGCCATCCACAGCATGATAGAACAATTTGAACCCGCCTCCTATACACCTGGCCACACTTCCCTTCCATCTGGTCTCTTGCATGCACAATATATCAACCTTTCTTCTCTCCATCATATCAGCTAGCTCTCTCCATATACCAGTCATACTGTCAACATTCAAAGTTCCTACTCTCACTATTGCACTCCTAGCCTTCCTCCTCTCTTACTGCCTTTGGCATACCTTCCCCCTCCTCTTCTCCTTCGGCCAACAGTAGCCCAATTTCCTCCAGCACCCTGTTGGCTAACAGTACTGGTGGCGGTCGTTGTTAACTCGGGCCTCGACCGATCTGGTATGGAAATATGAAATGTTCCCACATAAGTAATTTGGCAGAGGTTTTACGCCGGATGCCCTTCCTAACAAAACCCTCCCCATTTATCCGGACTTGGGACCGACACAAAGAAATGCACTGGCTTGTGCATCAACACCCACACATAGCAACATTAAACCCATATATGCAGATGCCCTTAACATTAACCTGCCCAAGCAACAAGGACCTCCAAAGCTGAAATGCAAACAAACACCAGTCACAACCAAAGTGACACATAGCTCAAAACACCAGTGTGCCACCCAACAACAGCCCCTAAGGCAAGACAATGTATCCAACACTTTAGTCATAGGTGACTCTATAGTCAGGCACACTGATGTCCCACTCACCAGACTGAACAAGGAGAAAATTACAGTCAGCTGCCTGTTGGGTGCCAGGATCCACTACATAACGCATGCACTCAAGTCACTCCACAACAAGTACAAATATGACTCTGTCATTTTCCATGCTGGAGTGAATGACTTGAGATGTACCTCCCTGGACTACATAAAAAGAGACATGGAAGAGCTCTCGGATCATGCCCAGGCAGGTATGACCTAGCCCTGAGTAGCATCCTGCCTTCGCCCAGAATGATACCACAGTATAAGGACAAAATGATTGACTTCAACGGTTGGCTAAGCTTCTGGTGTCATTTAAAGGAGATCCAGTATCTGTCTGCCTGGGAAGCATAATCGACAAACCACGATGCTTTGCCAGAGATGGTCTGCACCTGTCATCCCTGGGATTCAGGTTACTGGCTAAAGCTCTTGCCACCCCTATAGTGCCTTTTTTAGGCAAGGTTCAAAGGACAAAACTACCACCGTAACAGATACAAGCATGCAAAATCTGAAGGTAATGCTACTCAATGCTAGAAGTCTAAACCTCAAAATGCACTCTCTCGGGGCACTCCTAAAAATGGAGAACATTGATATATGTGCAGTAACTACGACTTGGTTCAAGGCTCCAGAAAGCACCCCTGCAATACCATGCTACAACTCTTACCACACTTTTCAGCCACAAAACCAAGACCGAAACACTAAAGGTGGAGGAGTGTCCATTTTCACCAAGGATATTCACACCTCGGGCTTGTTGCCCAACACAATGCATCTGAAATTCTCCAGGTGCAACTAACACTAGGTAAGACTGCAATCCAAATTGTAGCTCACTACAGATCCCCCACCATGCCCCAAGATTCTCACTACACCTTTCTAAACATACTGGAAAATATTAAGATACAACCAAACACCCTAATACTGGGTGATTTCAACTACCCTGCCATTATCTGGGAAAACTACTCGGGTACCACCTCCTTTTCCCAACGGTTCTTGGAATTCATAAATTCCAATGCCTTGAATCAACTAATCCATTGTCCAACCAGAGGCTTGAATATCCTAGACCTGGTCATTACCAACATGGGAAATAGATGTTACACACCAGTGGTCACCCCCTCATTGGTCAGGTCTGACCATAAGCAAATCACCCTTGACATCCACATCCCACCCCCAGCCCCCAGTAAGGAAATCTCCTTAAAAAACTTTTCCAAACCCAACTTCATGCTACTGAAGTCAGAAGTGACAAACGTCATGACACACATGCAGACGGGATCTGAAAGTTTGTCTGCAGAATCCTACACTAAGGCACTGTATGAGCACATCCACTCGTGCATGAATCGTGCCATCCCAAAAAGAACCAGGATGCTCTCCTCCAAAAAAAGGAAGCCAATCTGGTGGTCCCCTGCTATAAACAAACTATACAACAGAAGGAAGAAACTGTTGCAGAAAAGAGAAAAATCCCAGGATGCAAAAAACTCCCTCACCAGCCTCAGTAAGAAGCTGAGATCCCTCATAAAATACTCAAAAGCTAGTTATGAAAATAAAATTGCCAAAGATTCCAAAGACAACCACAAGGCATTCTATAGTTATGTCAAGAATCTAAATGGCAAATCTCAGATCTGCTCTGAGCTTCAACAGAATGGCATTAAATATACTGATCCCAATGATATTGCCAATATCCTGGCAGATCGATTTAGTGCCAACTTCACCCACCTCTCACCCCCAAAAGGGCCCATCTCAATACCAAAAGATTGCCAAATTCCGGTAATCACGGCCTCACCTAAGTGTTATGTTTAATCATAGCCTCACCTCAGGCTTCGTGCTCACTGAGCGGCATACAGCTACAGTTATCCCACTCCACAAGGGGGGATCCACCTTGGATCCCAGGAACTACCATCCCATCAGTCTGATGAGCCTGATCTGCAAGGGCATGAAACACATTATCATGGAACTTATAAACAAAGACATTGGCAACCTTCAAACACTGGACCCCACCCAGTTTAGGTTTGTGAAGGGCCGATCTTTGAATCAGTCTCCAAAGCTGTGGACGAGGGTAAGGTGGTCCACACAGCCTATCTAGACCTCACCAAAGCCTTCGACACCATCCCCCATTCTAGAATCATAGATAAACTTACTAAGCTGGGCATAAATTCATACGTCACTTGATAGGTTGCCAACTGGCTTACTGACAGAACCCACACTGTAAAAATAGCCGACTCCAAATCCAGCTCCAGACAAGTGACAAGTGGAGTACCTCAAGGTTCAGTCCTGGGACCACTCTTGTTTGGCATCTACTTCTCTGAAGTACAGGCCAACACTAAGGGACTCTGGCAAACAAAGTTCGCAGATGACTGCAAACTGGAAGCCATTACTGAATCCCCAAATGATGTGGATATTCAACAAAAGGGCCTTACAGAAACAGATGCCCGGTGCCAGAGCCATGGGCTCAAGCTTAATGTATAGCTATCCCCTTTGGAAAAAAAAACATGTACCCATGAATTACCACATCGGTGGCAGTACACTAAACATCGAAAGTGCGATGAGAGACTTAGGGACACAGGTGGACAGTGTTCTCACTTTCGATAACCACATCACCACAACAGTCAGGAAATCCTTCTATGTGGCACACCTCATCACTAAGGGATTTTCATCCAGAAAAAATGAGGTCATTGTCCCACTGTACTCATCCCTCTTTAGACCCATTATAGAGTATAATACCCCATTTGGTATGTACCTCACAAGACATCTGCAACAGCTGGAAAGGCCACAGAAATACCTCACTAAAAGAATCACAGACCTAAAGCAGATACCATATGCTGACCATCTAATAAAACTCCAGCTATACTCTGTGGCATATTGTCTACTCAGAGGCAATCTCTGCTTAACATACAGGGCCATGTCAAACCCTGAGCTGTTGGACATGCTTCACTTAAAGAAATCCCAATCCCTCAGAGCCACACGCTCCAGGGATCTAAACCTTGTCATCACAATGAACAAAACATGCTGGAGGGATAAGTTCCTGAACCAGAGACTCACCATACACAGGAATAGACTGCCCATACATGTCAAGCAGAGTGCCTCCTTGGCCCTCTTCAAAAGGAACCTTGATGATTGGATGTGAGATAGGAAATTCACCGCGGGATTGTGTCAGTCGCCCTGCTAGACAGGGGTCCAGAGAAGTAAATATTGTGGGAAGGAATATCCAGGGAATTGTTATGGCTAGGCTTGTATAGGCCCTAGAGCCGATAGCCTAGTACCAACCTATGAACCTATGAACCGACAAACCTTTCATGCCATGAAACATCCAACCTTATTTGTTGTCCTATCCATTCACAGAACTAATGGTAAATCAAATACCTAATTAAATGAACTAAATCTTCATTAGCAGATAAATAAGACATGTTTGCATGATAGATTTATATCCCAGTGTATCACTCACTTCTGGAACAAACTTTCACTACATGTCAAGCAGAGTAGCACTCTTGCCACCTTCAAGGAAAATCTAGATCACTGGATGGGCAGCCTCAAATTCTCTCCTGATCTATCTTGTCTTGCAAGCCTTGAAGCTAGAGGAAAATTTTGAATAGGTTTCTTTTTGGCTATGATTAAAATGGTCTGCAGACTGACTGCCTAGTACTTACCTATGAACCTATGATTCTGAAAACAACATTACCCTTACCAAATGTCTTAATGTATGTACAGTGGATATAAAAAGTTTACACACCCCGGTTAAAATGCCAGGTTTTTGTGATATAAAAAAATGAGACCACCATAAATCATTTCGAAACTTTTCCCACCTTTAATTTGACCTATAACCTGTACAATTCAATTGAAAAACAAACAAATCTGTTAGGGGAAAAATATAAAAAATAAAAAACATACAATATGCCGGTTGCATAAGTGTGCACTAAACTATTACTTGTGTGTGCACACCCTTAATACTTTGTTGAAGCACATTTTGATTTAATTACAGCATTCAGTCTTCTTGGGTACACACCTGCCATCAATTAAAGAGACTCTGATTAACTCCAAATAAAGTTCAGATGTCCTAGTAGGATTTTCCTGACATTTACTCAGCTGCCTGTTACAGCAAAAGCCATGGCTTGCAGAGAGCTTACAAAGTATCAAAGGGATCTCATTGTTGAAGGGTATCAGTCAGGAGAAGGGTACAAAAAAATTTCCACAGCATTGTATATACCATGGAACACAGTGAGGACAGTCATCAAAAAGTGGAGGGAAATATGGGACAACAGTGATGTTGCAATGAACTGGACATCCCTCCAAATTGATGAAAATACAAGACAAAAACTGGTCAGGGAGGCTGCCAAGAATTTCTGGCAAGTACTGGTTGTGTACTACATGTGACAACAATCTCCCATATTCTCCATATGTCTGGACTATGGGGTAGGGTTGCAAGACAGAAGCCTATTCTTACACAGAAAAACATCCAGGCCTAGCTAAAATTTGCAAAATAATACATCGTCTCTCAAAAGCATTTGGGAAAATGTGTTATGGCCTGATGAGACCAAGATTGCACTTTCTGGCCACAATTCCAAAAGATACGTTTGGAGCAAAAACAACAGTTTGCATCACCAAAAGAACACCATCCCCACGGTGAAGCATGGTGGCGGCAGTATCATGCTTTGTGGCTGCTTTTCTTCAGCTGGAACTGGGGCTTTAGTCAAGGTGGAGAGAATTATGAACAGTTCCAAATAGCAGTCACTTTTGGCCCTAAACCTTCAGGCATCTGCTAGAAAGCTGAAGATGAAGAGGAATTTCACCTTTCAACACAACAATGACGCCAAGCATACATCCAAATCAACAAAAGAATGGCTTCACCAGAAGAAAATTAAAGTTTTGGAATGATCCAGCCAAAGCCCAGACCTAAATCCAATAGAAAATCTGTGGGGTCACCTGAAGAGGGATGTGCACAAGACATGCCCTCGCAATCTGACAGATGGGGAGAGCTTTTGCAAGGAAGAGTGGGCAAATATTGCCAAGTCAAGTTGTGCCATGCTAATAGACTCCTACTCAAGAAGACTGAATGCTGTAATTAAATCAAAAGCTACTTCAACAAAGTATTAGTTTAAGGGTGTGCACACACAGCAAAGTATTAGTTTAAGGGTGTGTACACTTATGCAACCAGCATATTGTACGTTTTTTATTTTTTATATTTTTCCCCTAACAGATTTGTTGGTTTTTCAATTGAATTGTACAGGTTATAGGTCACATTAAAGGTGGGAAAAGTTTTGAAATGATTTATTGTTGTCTCATTTTTATATCACAAAAACCTGGCAGTTTAACAGGGGTGTGTAAACTTTTTATATCCACTGTAACTATAAGGTTATTAGGAAATAAAAGGTGGATGTGGTATGTGTTCATGGTGATAAACAGAAATATCCAATCATATGGAAATTCAAACAGTTCTAAAAAAACATTTGCATCTGGTAGCGATGGTTCCTGAATTAACCCATGACTCTGTTAGAAGAAAAGGTTGACACTAGCTGAAAGCAGGAATGGGGCTCATCTAGAGACATTACGTTGCATGCTGACACAACTAATAAGAAGAAAATAAAACAACAACTTGATGTACCCATTTCGTATAAGAATGGGAGGTGGGGATCACAGCAAATTTACACAGATATATAATCAAAACCAGGAGAAGGGAATTAGCAAGGAAGACAAAACAACTTGAATGTTGACATACATGCAACTGCAGCTTAATATCCAGGACAGATTTTATCCCATTGAACATTAAGTGACTAGGACATTAAGCGAACATCATATATTTTACATTGTGCTTCACTTAACGCCCTCCTGCACAATGTCTGACTGCATTTACACCCGCTTAGCACAGTATGGATGTAAATGTTTTGGGACATTGTGCAGAAGGACGTTACGTGACACACATCTGTAGCTGGATGTTTAAAACTTCCTGTGTCACCAGAAATTTGCCCTTGTAATGTCAACATGGGAACTGAATACAAACTGATAGAAAATTCTGGAGAAGAAAATCATCTAAAAACTGATGTCTGCACAGAGAAGTATCAGTACAGAAACAGATGGAACCTCAGAGCAGAGACTTTGTAGTGAATACTAAAAGTGAGATAGGAACTAAAATGTAGAGTTCTGAACCAATTTTCATCAAATGGGCACATGAAAATAAGGGAAAGTGGAGCTCTCAACACCAGGCTTGTTCAGACAGCGGAACATTAAAGTAGATTTTTGCCTATAATTACTGTTTAGAAAGGAGATATAGGAGAACCCACAGTGCCTGGAATGTATACCTTCTACCTCAACACAAAGTAGTAAACAAAGTAACCCTGAATTAGTAGACTTACAAGTAAGTTATATACACTTTAAAAACACAATGGGAGATGAAAGATTAAGTGGAGCACAAGAGCATATAACTAAGGTTATAGTGGAAGAGCTATATGAACTCTATATTTGAACTACTTCATATCCATATTTTAAGTTATACAGACGATCTCTTACACACAGTGTGTAAAGATAGGGAGGAAACTCTACATCAGTTGTGAGTACTAAAACCTTATAGGATAGTAATGCGGAAGGTAGCCCTTGGTTACATTAGGAGGTGACTTGGAGATGGGTATACTAAAGTAAGAGTGTCAGCCATATTTTATTGGGATAGTCAAGTACAATTAAAGAAATTGAAAATTTCTGTGTTTCTTTTCCAGAATGTTAGAAAACTGAATATTATCCTGAATTTAAGAGTCTATTGATTACAACGTCGATTACGATACCTTTCAATTGTCCAAATTAGCTTCCTCAACTAAGGACAATCATAAGGCATTCTTTAGTTACATCCGTAACCTAAAAGGAAAGCCCTGATTTGTGCTGAACTTTCTGTTAATGATACCACATATACTGAGCCTGTGGACATAGCTTACCTGTTGGCCAACAGGTTCTGTGAAAACTTCACTCCCCTGTCCCCGCCACATGTACCCCATGATGTCCCTACATCCTCTCCCCTACCATGTATCTCTAAAGAGCAGGTTGAAAACACCCTCTCTAATGCCAAAAACACAGCATCTATGGGACCTAATATCCCAGGCTGCATCCTACATGGGCTCCAACAAGAATTAACAACATCACTGGGTACTCTTTTCAGTTACAGCCTAAGCACCAGCTTCATCCCAGCTGAATGGAAAATGACCGCCATTATTCCCTTGCACAAAGGCAGTGCTTCTACTGATCCCAGGAACTATAGACCTATTAGCCTGACTAGCCTTATCTGTAAGACCATACTGTGAATCATCATGGACCTTTTCAATAAAGATATAGGTAATCTCCAAACACTTGACCCTACTCATTTTGGATTTGTCAAAGGAAGATTATGCCTGTTAAACCTGGTGGCCTTCTTCAAGACAGTCACCAGGGCCATGGACAAGGGGAAATCTGTGTATACAGCCTACCTAGACTTAGCTAAGGCTTTCAACACTATCCCCCACTAAGGCATCAATGACAAACTTACCTAGCTAAGTATCAACCTTTATGTCGGTATATGGGTCACTAACTGGCTCACTGATAGAACACATTTATTTATTTTATTTTACAGTTGTTAACCGGGTGGGTCCGACTGGATACAGATCCATTTTCAGTGGAGGCCTGGGGAGAAAAGCTCCAATAACATGCATTATTAACATCTTAAAGATTTAGATGTAACATTCAATTATAGGCAGACTAGCATTGTGACTAAAAGACAGCATATCGCATACACTCTGAGTAAATATGATAGTATAAGGTAAGACATTAGATAACATTTTTCAAATATGACAAGCTATACATAGTATACTACTATACAGTAGCTAGTAGACAATTTGGAAAAGCAGTTAGTACTGCTATCATAGCTTAAGAGTAAACATTTAACTTCATATAGTCATGCTAGAACTGTAGATAGGCTGAGAAATCTAGCAATTGTTAATATGGGACTGGGAGACTAGCTATAGTTTACAGTATTATCCAGGGGTGAGACAGGAGCATGAATTCAAAATAGGGGAGGCCACCTCAAACAGCAGAACTGTAACCAGTAATGTTCCACATGGATCAGTCCTGGGACCCCGAATGTTTGGAATCTTTTTCTCTGAAGTACAAGCAAAAACTAAAGGTCTGTGACTGACAATGTTTGCTGATGAATTCAGACTAGGAGCAGTCATAGAATCTCCAAACAATGTCAACTTCCTACAAGAGGGCCTTACAGAAACAAATGATCGGTGCCAAAGTCATGGCCTTAAACTCAATGCAAAAAAATGTATTATCATCCCTTACGGTAAGAGCAATGTTCCTGCTAACTACCACAAAAATAGCAACATCCTACATACACATTCATTGGTGAGAGACCCGGGCACACATGTTGACAGCAATCTTACCTTTGATCACCATGTCTCCACAGTGGTAAGAAGGGCATTCAATATTGCTCATCTCATAAGTAAGGGCATTGCCTCCAGAAAAAAAGAAGTTATAACTTCCCTGTACTCTTCCCTCATCAGGCCAATGATTGAGTACAACACCCCTTTTGGTATGTAACTTTTCAAAAACCTGCAGCAATTGGAGAGACCACAAACATTCCTCACAAGGAAAATTCAAGGTGTTCAGCATCTAGCTTATGTGGATCATCTGAAATCACTCTCACTTTATTATGTTTTATACAGACTACTCAGAGGTGATCTCTGCTTTCATATAAGGCAATCTCTGACTCTGCTTTATTGGAAATACTGCATATCTGCAAGTCAAATGGTACACAGGTTGCTCACTTTAAAGACCTTAACCTAATATGTGACATTAATAGTACCTGCTGGAGGAACAGATTTGTCTCCCAGAGGTTACCACACCTTTGGAACAGACTCCCACTTAATGACAAACAGAGCACCTCATTGACCCTCTTCAAACACAATCTGGATGATTGGATGGGTAACCATAAATTCACCCTGGGGGTTCCACCTGTGTCCCTCTTGGACAGGGGCAATAGGTGCTGATTATGGAAATAAGGGTAGAGCTTGGCTAGGCTGGTAAGGGTCCTATGACCTTTAGCCTAGCAACTTCCTATGATCCTAAGATCCTATGATCCAAACTTTTGCCTCTTGTCCATATTTTCCTCATATTTTTGGTCTGCTCCTCATAAAATTTGTGGTTTTCTAGCAAATCAATGGGATGATCTGAGGATTAACGTCACTAAATAATGACATACATTTAAGTTTCAGACATCAAATCCTTCTGAAAATTAATGTTAAAGTAAACCCTATTCTCTAGCAACTTTCTAAGTTTATAAGAGCAATTTTTAAAATACTTACCTATTTTTTGGGCCTTTATCCTCCCATTTTATTGGGCTTTGTCCAAATTTCTTGCACCAAGAGATTGAGAGGTATGCCTATCACAGAAATGCCACTTGATCACATGACTATGGATATTGTGAGGCCACTAGTGAAATTTAACAATGGATATCCACACACACTGGTAATGCAAGACTATACCACATAATTTCCAGAAGCTGTAGCATTAGAAAAGGCAAATTCTAAGTCTATTGCCAGGGAAATTACAGCTGCATAAGTAAACTAATCTCAACACTAGATTCTCCAATGGACCACTGTTGCAGTAGACTAAATTTTGGGGTCTTATTCTTTCCAAATGGCCAGCTTTTCAAAGCTTCATAGTACCCTGCATGTGCTTTGTCTTTCAGGGGCTCAAGCAGAGTTCTGTATAAAAAGGCAGTTTTAGTACCAAAAATCTTCAACATTTTCTTGCCCAAGAAGGGAGGTAATAGCCCTGAAAGGTAAAAATGTCTGGAAATGTAACACAAGAGCAACCATATGCACAGGGGTAGATATTCATAGCCACACCATGGCAATAGAAAACACACAAAAAGAAGGAGGCTTTTTGGAGGCTACACCTACTATAACAGTGATCTACTGTTTTATTGTAAGTTTACTTACACAACTGTGATATATGCAGCATTAAATCACTGTTGCAGTAGCCTAAGTTAGTTGGGTACATTACCTAAGAAACCAAAAAGGAGAGGAAATCAATTCCCCTGGGGAATGGTCCTAACAAAGCCCTTACTGGACATGGAAAAGGAATTCAGTTTGTAATGTTTTTTTTTTTAAAGTATGGACAGAGGTCCACGTTGGTGCCTCTAGAATAAATATAAAGTCCAACCCTTTCCAGAAAACCACCAAAGAAGCCAAAGTCCTATTGGAATGAGTCCTAACACTGCCTGGAAGTGGCTTGTTACAGTGAGAATAGAAAAAGATATAGCATGAGACAGTCATCTAGAAATTGTCTGATTTCATATTTGTTTTCTTTTTCTTTTTTTATTGTATGTTCTAAATCTTCTTCACCAAATTGTCTTCTGCTTTTCTACAGGTTCCTGAACTGCCGTAATCTTTTCTCTTTGACCTTTTCTGCATTTGGAGCTACTTTGGCTTCTGCTGTTGTGTCATCATTTCTTTGTTTCACAGTGTGCATCCTACCACCTCTCGGGCATTTCATCTCTGTCACCTCTAGCTTCTTCATCTGCTCTGCCTTCACTGTCCAGATTTCTGTACCATACAGTAGTACTGGTCACATTTTTGTTCACCTTACTTTTCAGCTTCTTTAGATTTCATCTGTCATATACTACAACTGGCACTCAGTGACAGTTGGCTGTAGCCCCTCTGATTCTAGACCTCCTCATTTAGACTTCCATTCTCCTCAACCACCCCTCCCAGATACTTGAAGCTGTTGACCTATTACACTATTTTATTCTTCTATCTCAATTCTTTGCTTTTTCTAATTTTCCCCATTTGCTGCCATTAGAAATGTCTTATCTGTGCTCAGATTCATCCCATACGCCTTCAGTTTTGCATTCCATTCCATTCCCATACCCTTTGCCTGTAATGACACATTGTCTGCATGCAGCAGCTTTGTTGACCTGTTCCCTCTGAATTGTTTGCCAATATAGTCACCATTATGAACAGCAGTAGACTTAGAGTTGAACCTTGATGCACACCTACTTGGAACCCCTCTGTGAGACCGAACACTCTTCTACTTGAGTCATTGGGTCCTTGTACTTACCTTGCACCTAATTCTACCGATATTTCTGGGACTTTGAATCACCACAGGACTGCTCAATTCAGCTTTCCTGGGACGTTGTCATATGCCTTCCCCAAGTCTAGGAATGCCCAGTTGGAGTCTTTCTTCATCTATAGCTACTTCTCTACTATCTGTCTCACTGCAAACATTGAATACATTTTGCTGCATCCTGACCTGAATGGGAACTGCTTATCTCCCATCTTACCTTCTACTACTCTGCATAATTACCAATCGCCTTATACAGAGCTTTCATGCAATGTGACAGGCGTTTGCTACCTCTGTACTGCCCACAGTTGTGAATGCCTCCTTTATTTTTGAACACTGGCACTAGTATTCTTCTTTGTCAGCCTTCTGGGATATGCCTTGCTCTCTACACTGCTATGAATATCCTCAGGATCCATTTCTACCCTTTAGCACCCAGCATCTTTATCATATCTGTTCTGACCTCATCAGAGCCTGCTGCTTTCCCTGACTTCATTTTTCTTAGTGCTGTTTTTACTTCTTCTATGACGTGTGCCTCCTCTTCACTCACAGTAGGCTATGTCTGGGGCAGTGCAACTTCTGTGGGGTTTTCTTCTTTCAGAAGTTGATGGAAGTACATTTTCCATCTACCTTTGATGTCCTATGGACTGGTGAACAAGTTGTTGCTGGCATCTCTTATGTAGGGTGTCTGTCTATCTTCTTTATCTTTCTGTCATTGCCTTGCAACCAGATACAATTTCTTTGTTCCATCTACTGACTCACTTTTCAGAAGCTGGTAGACTGCCTAGGGTCTATATCACTTCAGCAAACGGCCACATCATTGAACGGCATTGCATTAAAAATGCAGTCTGTCTAACCCCTCTCACCCACTGCTAATTATATATAGCATTCCCCACTTTTTCCTATACTCTCTCTTTCTTTTGATGACTTCCTGGACTTCTGCATTAAACTACTAGCTTTCCCTATGTACCGTATTTCCACACCTAGCTTGACCACATATCTGTTCTATAGTCTTCACACTTGCTGTTTTGAGGTGATGCCATTCTTCTTCAACTCCACCTATTTCCTCTTCTTCTTGAGGTGCTAGATCCCTGAGTAGTTCCTTGAACTATTGTGCTTTCTATCTAATCAACTTCCAGGACTTCAGCCTAGTCTCTGTTGACCTTAGAGCCTTCTCTGACTGCTGCTTGTAGCTGATTGTGACAATCAGTCATTTATGCTATAGGCCAACTGTTCCACTTGGGATGACTTTGCAATCGTCGATTCTACCCCATCACTCTTTCTATACTAGGAGGAAGTCTACTTGAGTTGTGTGTTGGCCACTCTCGTATGCGATCTTGTGACTGTCTCGCTTTCTGAACCATGTGTTGGTTACTATCAAGCCATTTACCAGACAGAAGTCTGGAATGGCCTCTCTTTCCTTATTCCTGTTGCCTCACCCATGTGGACCCAGGCAGTCCTAGCATCATGTTATGTCTGTACCAATATGTGCATTCAAGTAACCCATTATCAACATCAATTCTTGTTGTCCTGCTTTATCTATTAGGTCCTATAACTGCTGTTTGAATGCCTTCTTTTCCTCACTATCACAACCCTACTGAGGGACATAGACTGAGATTTTAAATACTGCCCTATCATTAGGCTGGAGTCTGACTGCCATGATTCTGTCACTAATGCTGATGACATCCCCCACTGTCTTCGGAAACCTCTCCCTCACCACAATTCCCATACCATTTCTAGTCTGTCCTCCATCTGAGTAGTAAATTCTGGATCCCAAGCCAAGTGGCTTTGCTGCAGTGCCCTTACGTCTTTTCTCCTGGATACATAGGATGTCCAGCCTCCGCATTACCATCAAGTCATTCACATCCAAGCTCCATCCTGTCAGTTAACTGACACTGAGTGTAGCAATTCTTAGTTCATGTTTGACAGGTTGATTAGTTTTATGCCCAGCTTTTGCTCAACAGAACTATCCCAGGTAACCCAAGCTGGGCTACCGGATACTGGCAAGAGAGTACATTATTAACCTGGGGCTGCTGGGCTTTATGGCAGGCATATACTGGCCAAAGGGACATACACACCCTCATACTATTAGCATGGGTCCGTGGCATAGGTCGAGGTAGGCTGGGTCCTCAAACCCACTGATCAAAGGCAAATACCCACACTCATTTGGTGACATTAGTCAACATGACCGAATCACCTAGAGACATATTTTATACTGTTGAGTGGCTAGCTCTGCCAAGGCATGTGGTCTGTGATCTGTCTTCTTCTATCCTGAGGATACTGAGCACCACAGTTGATGCCCAAAGTGGTTGGTCTTTCAACTATTCCCTCTATAGGGCAATATGTGGAGTAAGTGCTGCTGCCCACAGTCTGTATATGTATGTGTGTATATGGATTCACTTAAGAAGCTCGAAATACTGAAATCTCGAATTTCAGTATCTTGAGCCCAAGAAGTGGAATCAACAAAACAACAAAAACTAAAAACCGCAAAATTCAAAACCTCGAATACCGGAAGTTTTGAATTTCACAGTTTTACTACACACACACACACACACACACACACACACACACACACACACACCATCCACCACACAAACACACACAATCACTCTACTACATGAAAGCAGGGGGGCAAGCACCCCTGCACCCCCCATGTGGCCCACCACACACCCCCTACTTAAATATTCTTAATCCGAGATTGTGCTACATACAAACACACACAAAAACACCACCATACAAGCTACTTTCTCTTCACACACACACACACACACACACACACACACACACACACACACACACACACACACACACACACACACACACACACTCACACACACACACACAGACACACACACACACACACACACACACATCACAGCAACAAAACACACTGACACACACCACAGCCCCTTTCCAAATCCCTTAACACACACACACACTTACCTGAATAAATAACCATAGCAGAACTTTAGAAGCATGAAATTCAAAACCTCCGGTATTCGAGGTTTTGAATTTCGCGCTTCTAAACTTTCGCTATTATGTGGATTTGGCTTCTTGGGCTCAAAATACTGAAATTCGAGATTTCAGTATTTCAAGCTTCTGAACGGGTTACAAGGGGTAGATAATGTTCCTTCATCTGAAGAAGTCTATACAATGAAGGCAGTAATCTGAATGTAATATAAAACTCTGGAACTTCTAGAGAGATGCTAAAGTTCACTGTCCATCCTGACCCACAGCGTCCTCTTGAGTAGTCCCTTTAGCATTTGCACTGTACATCCTGGCTGGGGCCTCCTGGCTCCACCAGATTGGTTTAGCCTGGTTTGAGTTACCTCCACCACTTGGAACTCTTACTTGTATTACTATCTACAGGTATAGGAAGGCCACACTTTCCCCAATGCTTATTAGTGGGCCATAGAACATCACCAAAGCAAGATTTCACAGTCAGCAAAAGTTCATATGGGTTAGCCTTTACCAATATCTTTTTCTCAGCCAATGAGCAACATAAGCACCTTGGTATAGAAGAAAGAAAAAGCAAGCATCTTCATGGTCTGTAAAATGGATAGAAAAGTCACAATTTCTCTTTTATAACACTTAAGTGAATGGTATTCTTTTGCATCAAAAGCAACTATGAAGCACTCAAGGGCAAGAAGACGTTCTCATTTCCGTAAGATAATCACAGATTTAACACACGTTCCTCACTTGCATCTCATTAGTGTCTCATTTTCATAGGTTTTTCCCAAGCAGGCTCAAACAGCTGCTCTTAAACACAGCTCATATCTATTAATTGCACCTTCATGGCTCTTAAGTGCAGCCCACACACATGCCAGCTGTGCTTACATGTAGTGGCTATGATTACCATCCTTAATCCTGCAGAAACACTTCTTAACATTTTGTATTACAATGAAATTGCAACCACTGTTATTTTTCAGCGATGCCTAACCATAAATATTTGCATGTGTTTTTTAATTGAAAGTAAATCTGTAGTACTTTTTTTGAGAGTTGACCAGTGCTAAGTTAGTGAAATGCAAATGTATAATTAATCAGCATTGCTTCTATAGATTGATATCTACAGCATTCCAATTTCAGGAATATGGTGTGCTGTCATCTTAAGTTATTGTTTAAGGCAAGCAGGAGTGCATAACATTATTCAGCACATCTCATAATACTCTGTTTATGGGCAATGGTAAAATTGTCGTAAAACGAGAGGTCAGCTATTTCTTTGACTTGTGTTTTCAGCTGCTCATCAAAGTTTGTAAGGCCTACTAATGTCTGAGGCATTATCAAGATTTTAGGAGATATCCTATTCTCAGGAGTAGTTTCTACTAGCATTTGAATAACTGAAGATGATATGAAAGGAAGAATGTTGATAGGGTTGACTGTCTTGCATATGACTTATTGATCTCTAAAAATATATGCATACATACGTATTCAGATAAATAGATAGACAGACAAAAAGACAAAACACTCCATGACCCAGTATTCTGGTCATAGGAGACTCCATTGTGAGACACTCTGATGTCCCTCTTACCAGGCTGGATAAGGAGAAGGTTACAGTTAGTTGCCTGTAAGGGGCCAGGATCTACCAGATCACATACACTCTCAGGTCACTTACCACCAAGTACCAGTTTAACTCAGTCATACTCCATGTGGGCATGAATGACCTGAGACATGCCACCTTGTACTATATGAAGACAGATATGATTGAGCTCTCAGAATATGTGTCACAGGCAGGTATGAGCTTAGCACTAAGCAGCACTCTATTGTCTCCAAGGATGATGCCACAATACCAGCAGAGAATGATTGGCTTAGTTACTGGTGTCACTCCAAAGGGGTCCAATACTTGTCACCCTGGAAGTACATAGTTGATAGGCCATGCTGTCATCTCTAGGCTTTCAGATATTTGCCTTTTCCACCCCTGTAGTGTCTTTTTAGGCATTGCCAAACAGACCGACCTTCCAGCGTAACAAAAGTTACTTAGGACAAACTAAAGGTGTTACTGTTCAATGCTATGAGCAAACACAAAAGCCATGTATGACCATATAAAGAACTGCATAAGAACAGCAGTACCAGACCAAAATACATCCAGGTCAAACTGCAAAAACAAGCCACTCTGGTGGACCCCTAGTATTACTAGGCTGTACAACAAAAGAAAGAAAATCCTGTCAAGAAGTAAGAGGAAATGTGCGCAACAGAGAAATAAGTCCCTCATTAGTCTAAACAAGTGAACCAGAGTACTAGTCAAGTCTCTGAAAGCAGTCATTGAGGTGAAAATAGCCTCCAAAGCTAAGGATAACCATAAGGCATTTTTCAGTTATGTCCACAGTCTTAAGGGCAACACCCAACAATTTACAGAATTAGTTGTAAATGGCATCACCTATACTCAGCCTGAAGACATAATAAATCTGCTAACCGACAACTTCAGCTCAAATTGCACCTCCCCATCACCCCACTTCTACCCGAAATAATAACCTCCACTATTCCACCAACAATTATCACCAAAGATCAGGTTGCCACTACACTCTCTAAAGCTAAAAACATGGCTTCAATGGGGTCTGACAATATACCAGGTTGCCTTTTAAACAGCTTAAATCAGGACTTAACAGGTCCATTAGGATCTCTATTTAACCATAGCCTCTGGACTGGCTTTGTCCCAGTAGAGTGGAGGATAGCAACAGTCATTCCTCTGCATAATGGGGACCATCTACTGACCCAGGAAATTACAGACCCTTAGGTTTGACTACCCTTATATGTAAGCCCATGGGAAAAATAATCATGGACATGATAAATAATGACATAGGAAACCTTCAAACACTGGACCCAAGCCAATTTAGCTTTGTCAAGGGCAGGTCATGCCTACTGAACCTGGTGGATTTCTTTGAAAAAGTCACTAAGGCCATAGATGGGGATAAAACAATATATACCACCTACCTCAACCTGGTTAAGGCATTTGACAAAATTCCCATATTCATTTATTGTAAATAAATGCACAAAACAGGGCATAAATCCCTATGTCACCACATGGATAGCCAACTGGCTCATAGACAGGACACGTGGTTAAGGTGGGTGAATCCAGATCCAGCAAGAATCACTTACTAGTGGTGTACCACAGGTCTCAGAACTGGGACCACTCCTATTTGGAATATACTTCTCTGAAGTCAAAGCAGATGTGGAAGGCCTCTGGATGGCAAAATATGCCGACGACTGCAAGTTGGGGACAATCATTGAATTCCCCCAGTGATGTAGATATCCTTCAGGATTGTCTAGATCAGACAAATGATTGATGCAAGATCCATGACCTAAAACTAAATGCAAAAAAAATGCATTATCATACCTTTGGGAAGTCAAATATCCCTGCAAATTACAACATCAATAGCACACCCCTTACAGTAAATTCAGAGGTGAGAGATCTAGGTACACACATAGATAGTAGCCTGAACATTTGTCCACGGTGGTGAGGAAATCATTTTATGTTGCACAACTTATGAGTAAAGGTATGGCATCCAGAGCCAAGGAAATTATAGTCCCACTGTACTCATCCCTCATTAGAGCAATAATTAAGTACAGTGCACCATTTGGTATGTACTTGACTAGGCACTTCCAGCAGCTGGAGTGACCTCAGAAGTTCCTCACAAAGAAAATACAGGTGTAAACACATGAAATATGCAGATAGACTAAAAGCCCTATCCATTTACTCTGTCTCATACTGACTATTAAGGGGTGACCTATGCCTGACCTACAAGTCATTCATAAATCCAGTCTTGATGGCACTGCTACACATCTGCAAGTCAAACAGCATGAGGGTCACCCAATCTAGGAATCCAGACTTAGTCAGTGACTTAAACAAAACATGCTGGAGAGACAGAATGTGTCTAAGAGATTGCCCCTTTGGAAAAGGCTTCTTATTCACATTAAGCAGAGCCTTCCCCTGGTCCTCTTCAAACACGATTTGGATTAATGGATGGGGGGGGTCACAAATTCACACCTGGGGCATTAACTGTGTCCCTTACGGACAAGGGCAATCTGTAAGCTACTCAATGCACAGGCACAAATCCATGCCATCCTCTTGCCCCTAGGAGCCGTATATTGGGTAAAATCAGGTTATATTGGCTAGACTTGTAAGGGCCATTAAGCTGTTAGCCTAGTAATCTGCTATAAACCTATGAACCTCTAAGACAGAAAGATAGACAGATCGATGTAGATATGCCAGATAATGACTGACCTCTGGAAGGTTTTATTTATATTGCGGTTTTATTTCACCCACTGGTACATTTCAGACATAGACTTTCAAAAACAACCAGACCAGACAGTGCTTTATTATCCAGAAAGAAATCATTTCTAAGTTGCGTAGAAGAAAAAGAATATAATGCCATTTCCTGAAACATTTCTGAATAATTCAAGTTTTCCATTCCTATGATCTACTCTATAAAGAATTGCTGTACTTTTTTCAATTTTTTTTCCCATAGCTTATTCTGACATACCATTGACTCTGATTAAGCAATCATAAACCAATTATAGACAAAATATAGGCTGTATAAGGAAATAATGTTATAGCTTAACAAATATTATCATTTTTTTAGTGGTCTACAAGCATCTGATTAATTTACCAATGCTGTCTGTTTAAATAATTGTGTCAGGTTTAATGTAATGAGCTACAAATTAATATAGTACTGCATAACTATGCCTTATTCTATTAATTCAATAGATGATCAACTTAAATTTGATCTCCTCATATATAACTGCATTAAAAAGACTCACCATAAACTTGGCCTACTTTACAGGAACAAAACATTCTTAACCAATGTTTCCAAAGTCGCTCTTGTTCAAGCTTACTTACTACTTTCACTTCTTTATGCTAGCCCCATTCTCACTCACCTTCAAACTAACTTTCTGACTAAACTCAAACTTACCTACAATAAAATCATTAAATTCGCAACTAACTTATCATACCACTCTCACCACTGCCTAGCACTAAAAAACCTGCACTGGCTGGAATTTCACTATCAACTCTTGCTCCCACAACTTTACCTCACTCACTGCATACTAAACCAACCTATTCCTGTCCTGCTCTCTCCTCCTTTATTGTACACTATGTAGCTCAGATCAATTCGTCCTCCAGATACATAAACCTAACAAACTCATAGGAAAACTTCTATATAGCCACATAGTCACAACCGCCTGGAACAAACTGCCCCTGTTTTCAAAAAAAAAACTCTAAAAGACCATTTACTAAAGTCTAGGTCCTGCTTCTGTCATGACCCAACATAACTTATCTCCCTTCCCCTTGTGAACTATTTCTCAGCCCCACTATAAATTCTCTCCTATCCCTGTTTACTCATCTCCCCTTTTCTCTCAACTACCCTTACTCCCATTTCTTTGCTCTCCTATATGGTTTCTTCTACTAACATTACAGTTTAGAAACAGTGTTTCTTCCTTCCTTTTGAACCTCAATCTAGCTTCTTCTTCTTTTGGCTTTTCCCGGTTAGGGGTCGGGCAATTTTTACAATTTCTATAAACTACTCTCAAACTGCAACTTTATTTCTACTCCTCTACAACCCAACATAGAAAGTTTCCACACAGCTTTTTGCTGACACCTTGCTGCAATATGAAAATCCACTTTAAACTTGTACTTGTAGTATGCTAATGCCTGTAAACCCAGAAATTGCTACCTTGTTGTATCACTATATATTGTATAGCTACTTTTTGTATTGTATATCTCACCTTATTTGGATTTCAATATATTCTCATGAACTATTTCTATATTGTATTGTATTATTCTGGAGCTTTTCTCCTCGGGTCTCTGCAGAAAATAGGTACTTGCTCAGCCAGACTAACCTGGTCAACAAATGTCAAATGAATAAATAAATAAATAAATTTCCACTTGAATATTGTATGACTTAAGCAAGTCACCTGACCACAGATAAACTTTGAGTATGTCCTCACATCATTCCTAGAAACAGTCTCTGGTTTCAGAGTATGTTTATTTTATACCAAGGAGATGTGACTCAGTTAAGCAAGAAACAAAATAAAATTGATTTTGCCCTGGACTTTTTTTTCCAAGCAGTCTTTCTTATGTAGGTTGGACTGCAATAATAGAGGGAAAATGTAAGCACTAATGGATAGCAGGCGGTAATAAATTTTATATGAGAAGAAAAACATTCTTATTTATTTAAAGAAAGAAAAATATGATTTCACTTAAAATATATTACTCCCATGGTTATTCTTGCATGTTAATATTATGTGATATTACTTTTTATCATTGTAAGGCAGTTTTTTAAGGTCACTTATAAAAATAAAATGTTATGACTATTGCACTATATGGTAGAATGTTGATATGTATGGAAGTCACCCTACATGATATCTATAATGGCATTGTTGATTGCTTCTTGTATCAAATGGCTTGTCAGACCACATCAGTTATTTAGACAGTACAATATAACAATGAGAAATCCAAAGAATAGGTGCTAAAGTGTTAAAAATGTTTGTCTAAAGTTGAAATGTAGAACTAAAGTACATATTGTTCCTTCCTTTTCTGTACATATACAATAGTTGCATACTTGAGCTGCAACAACTTTATTACAAGCTGAGATAAGTACAAACTTGCAGTGTTATAAGATAGTACAGCATTTTTTTCTGTTTTATTGTTTCATTGAATATTGTGTTAAAAATGGTACTGCATTTATCTGCTTATTTATTTGTTCAGTGAAAAATGTGAGTTCTCTCTGTGTCTGCAGTTAGTTTTCCCCACCCCCTCCCTGTTCTTATTTTGGTATTAATCTTGGTGTTTTTTGAATTGACTGCCACTCCTGTAAATTTGTGTTTGAACACTCCTCCTGGGCCCATCTCATTTGCTCACTCAGTAGAGTACACTGAGGTCATATTTTGATTTCAGACACTCCTACCATTCCCATCTGTTCAGCCCTGTCCCAGCTCTATCCTAGTCTAGTCTCATTAGCTCATCCTGCCTAATACAGAGAGAACATCTGAGTAGGTATACCCACTGAGGCCCTGAACTTGTCTGATTGAAGACTGCTGAAACAGGGCTCAGTTCTGAGTTTTTTTACTGATTAATTGGGTAATATAAAAAAAAACAATTTTGCACTTTACCTGCTTTTACTGTATTTGTGTTTCTTCCTACTTTATTATCTTATTTTGCTTCTGTCTCTTCTTAAAAGTACTCAGTTGTGTTTATTCTGCTGCATTTATTACTGCTTGGTAGTAGCCTGATTAAATTGTAACTGTTATTCTAACTGCAGGATTCACAAAGCCTCCGTGTAAGAGTTAGCAAGTCTTACACGGAGGCTGCAGTTAAACGGGGTGATGTCAGCATGCCATGCATATTCATGAGGGCATGCTGAATCACACCCTAGGCTAACACGGTCTGTGTAGCAATGTTCGGGGCGTGTCCGCATGGTGAGACCTGCAAAGGGACACGCCCCCAGAAAAATCACAGTCCCAAAAGGAAACTCCCATGAGCGAGTCCGCAGAAATGTCAAGAAACACAACAGCACACATGCCCCTACAGACTATTAACCCAACTGAAATGTAAAACGTAAAAATGAACAGTTTAATTTTTTTTTTTATTTCAAAAATGTTTGCCCGTAATTGCGCTCGTTTGCGCGGGTGTGCCCTTCGCTCAGCCACAGTTAGCAGTCATTGAAAAACCATATAAGCTCTAAATATGCAAAATAAGCCAAGTAGCAATAGCGTAGCGGTAGAGACGTCGGTCAAAGAGGAGGCAGTCACAGTTCGAGCCCTATTAATATCATTTTTTTTATTTTTAGAGAAATAAGCACAAAACAATCCCCTGACATATATGTATATATATACAATTATAAATTAAGTAAAATGCAATGAAATGGGCCATGTTTTTATGAAGAAATCTGGCACAATAAAAAAATAAAATATTTTATAAGTGCCCATAGCTGAGCAGCGCTCTAACAAGCTGAGTATGTTTGCCCGCAGGTGACCAGTGGTTTAACAGGTGTAATAGGAGTGCCCGGAGTTGAGCAGTGCTTTAACACACTGAAAGTGTGTGCCCATAGTTGCGGAACATTTCACACAGCGTAATATGCATGCTCATAGCCAAATAACGCATTAACCTGCGTAACCCATTTGCGCGGAGCTGCGCAGTGAGCCAACCGGCTTACCGGCGGGCAACGTTGAGCAACCTGTATCAAAGCCACCTTTAAACAGACACACCTCCTAGCCTGTCTAGACAGTAGTAAAATAAAAAAAAGCAATGCCCAGGCTCGAACCCAGGATACTGTGAATCATAGTCAAAGTACTGAACCACTAAGCCATGACAGCTGTACTAAAAAATGCAGTATTAGCATATATATAGGAATGAATGGAAATAGAAGCATGACAAAGCAGGTTTTGTGAAGCTGATACAATTCCAAAATGGCCAATCACAGATAAGTGCGGGAAAAACGGCATATATAAGCCCCATAGTCCCACAATTTGTATATGTTGCTGTACCCTTGCAATATGGAGATAGTATGGTTGTATGAAATAATGAACATCCAAAGTTGTCTAGAGCCATATAAATGAAACGTAGTAGGATGCTGTACCTGAACATAGCCAGATATGAACGTGTATGAATAAAAATGCAATGTATATTAATGTAGCAGTAACAGTCCCATCCCCAACATTCCTAAGGTTACATATAGGAAACTGTACTAAGACCTGTAGGGTATATATATCTGCAGCTACTAGAGATGTACAGCATATGTATATGTAGTTGAAGTTGTTAATTAAATATTTCTTCACCCTATCCTATATTCACAAATAATGCCATTCCACAACAAACTGGGTATGTGTATTTACAATCAATTCCTATGGACATTTATCCTGTTGGTTCAAACATATTTGCATGTACGTTGCTGCATGTGCCCTGTACACACATCCAAACCTGATGGCCTGTTGCCATCAATCGACCCTGCATGCTGTTGGATTGTGTACTGTTGTTCAAAATATTCATGTGTTATGCTTGCTGTTCAATGTTTGGAATTCATGGGTATTTGGTTAATGGGAATACTGATGCATGCTGTTACAACTAATTTGGAATGGTATTGTTTGTTACTAACCCAAAATGTCATAAAATATTTCTAAACATAGGACAACAGGGAAGGTGGGTTCCAGTGGACCCACCTCTCCCACCTCAGCTGGCTAGTGCACCTGGCACTAGTGCCCAGGCCGGAACCTCTTCCGGTGGCCCTGTGCCACCTTCGAGTGGAAGCGCTGCAGCGGATGGGGCTCGACCCCCTCTGCAAGCATGGCCGGAGAAGACCGTCCACTGACCCTCCAAAGTGTCCGGTCTGTGGTGCGTAGCGAGATCAGGCACTCTGTGCTTGAACCCCTACACCAGCTTGAGACTCGGATGGCACAACTCACGGGTGTCCCTGCTGCCCATCCTACACAGCCCCCAGCACAGCCCCGTCCTGGGCTGTGAAGGCACAGTGGCAACTGCCCATGGGTGGGGATCTCAGTTCCACTGTTGCCATCTGTGGGCTCATGGGCTCACGATATCCCAACATCCGTTGTGTCCATTGTGTTCCCCCCCACATATGTCATACTCCACCCCTGTATGCATCTTGTTTGTCTTGTCTGTCAACCTCCCCTACCTACCTCCCCAAATATACCTACTTCCTGTACCTCACATTCCACTGTCACCTGAAAAAAAAAAAAGGGCACTCTGTTCCCGCAAAAAAATTACGCCCCATACATAGCTGCCCATTTTGCAGACATGTCTGCTGGACATGTGAAGTGGTAATTACAATTGGCTGTACAACATATTTTGTTGTCCTCACCCCTCTCTCAGGGGTGGAAGGTTTCAAATTTCACACCAAATTACAGACATATGAACAGCTGTTGCTGATAAAGAAATGGGCAGCAATGGGCCTTTCCTACATCCTTCCTGCAAATCCCGAGCTTGTTTTCCTACTGTCCTATCCTCTTTGTGCCCCCTTTTTCACCACTGTCCTATCTCCCCATTTTCTTTTCTTTCAAAGAAATTAGCGCGGGTGTGCGCGAGAGTAAGCACTTTTAAGCAGTTGTAAGCGGGTGTGCACTTATGTGCACTTAGCTAAGCGTGTGTGCACGAAGCTGAGCGACAGTGCACATGCGTGAGCTCCACGCAAACCAGCGCTAACCCGCTTACAACTGCTTAAAAGTGCCTTAGTCACTTTGAATGACAAGGCCTGTAGTCTGCTCAGCAGCACATGACTTACCACTAAGCCATGACTGATATACAAGAATGTTGTGCTGAAAGCAATATATCATGAAATAGTAGGACTGAATGTAAAGGGAATATAGGAAGGCTATTACACAAAGCTTTTCTTGTATCTTTACTGGTAATTCTTGTGGATTTGTATAACATTAGTGTGAGAAGAGAAACAGCCATGCTAGTCGGTAGCTAGTAGGTAATAATGTGACAGTAGCATCTTGCAAACCACACACACTATCAGAGCAGGATAAACACTGCCATATTTGAACAGGTAAGAGGCCAGACCTCGCAACTGGGACTGATTTACAGGGATGTCCCTGATTTGAAAACAAATGTTAACTGTGCCCCACTGACTCTCTGTGAAATGTACTAACAGTAGGCAGAAAGGTGTTTTGTCCCACGTAATGGTAACTGGCAACTACTGAAAGTATGCACTACATGCATGTCAGAAATGGTGTATTAATACACATGCTCAAAATACCCCACAGTCACAACTGCAGAATATCTGACATATATCACGGGTGTATCCCACTGAAATGGACCATTCCCTGAGGCTGATAAAAGATACACCTGAGAGTGAGTATCTGAGGCCTGCAAGTGTCACAAACTCACAGGCATATCATTCTGTCTGCTCTCACACACTTTGTGAATAGCTGTAGAATAGCTTCCACAAGCACACCCACATGTAGGTGTACAACCCACAAATATCAAAGGCGGTATCCATCTAATAACAGAAGGACAGTATAGCAGTTTACAAGCACTGCATGTGCCTGCTATCCATAACTGTTAGTACAAAGTACAAGGTGCCACTACTGCTCAGCAGCAAAATAAAATACCCTTGTAGGTGTCAAGCCCCACACCTTGGCCAGACCAGACTGCATGCAGTACCACCAAACCACAACAAGCATATAAGGAATTGCTGCTGAAAGAAATATAGCAAGCATTCAAGGAGTGAATGTGAATGGAAAATAGGAAAGCCATAGCAACACATTCCAGTAAAGACACCTAGCAGGCCTTCAAGGAGTGAATGTAAAGGCTAAAAAGTGAAGCCATAGCAACAAATTGCAAGAGCCACTGCTGTAAACCAGTTACTCCCCAAGTCCCACAGGAAAGCACATACTCCCATTTAAACAGTATTAGTATTATTAGGTGTCAGTTAACATACACTCTGAGAAGAATAAACTGAAGGAAGCAATAGTCAGGTGTCAGTACAACATGCATGTCAGTGCCTACAACACAGCCTGAAATATGAGAGACATACCAACCTTTACACTCACACAACAGTGTCCACAGCATACCAGCATGGTCCCCACCTTGAAAATCTGAAAGGGCTATGCTTACCTCACCTAACATTTTATAGCACTGTCCTGAAATCACAGTGAGAACTGCAATTACCACACAGCAGGCTGCATGCAATTAGCAAATGCTGGCTAACAATTGGTGCAGAGGCCATCACATGCACATCTGCATATACCTACAAAAGCAGCCTGTACTCCCAGTCCACACATGCAATACGTTCATTGCAACAGCCGGAGGGAGAGACAGAGAGAGAGAGAGAGAGAGAGAGAAAAACAAATAAAAAAAACATTAAACAAAAAAAAAACGAATAAGAGACACAGACAGCCGAAAATAAAACAATACAGAACAGCAGGCTAACCAGCAGCAAGCCATCAAAAATAGCAGTGTCCAACAAAGGTAATGTAAACTAATAATGTAATAGTCTACATACTGTGTACCCTCCATATGTGTTAGCAGTCTGTGTATATATATATGTATATATATATATATATATATATATATATATATATATATATATATATATATGAATATGAAGATGTGCATAGGGCAGGGGACATACTGCAACTGTTAGTGAAGGCTGGACATACATATGTATGTGAAGGATTCTATGTGCACATATCAATGTAGGTTGTAGTGCAACGTACAATGTAGGTTGTACAGTAATGAATGTTTAGCAGTATGTTAGTGTGTGTATTTGTATGTGTAAATAAAAAGGTATATATATATATATATATATATATATATATATATATATATATAGTATATGTATATGTATGTATATTTATATATGCATCTATATATAATATGCATATATGTATACATAGATAGAGAGGGATGTAGAAATAGATAGACCCAGAATTATATCACAGTACAAGGACAAAATGATTGACCTCAACAATTGGCTAAGCTTCTGGTGTCATTCTAAGGGGATCCAGCATCTGTCTGCCTGGGACGACATGATCAACAGTCCATGATGCTTTTCCAGAGATGGCCTGCACCTGTCGCCCTCAGGATTCCGGATACTGGCTAAGACTCATGCCACCCCTATAGTGCCTTTGTCAGGCAAGGTTCAAATGACAAATTCACCACCGTAAATGGTGACATCTGTGACATCTGTGCAGTGACAGAGACCTGGTTCAAAGCTCCAGAGAACACCCCTGCATTACTAGGCTTCAATTCATACCACACCTTTTGGCCACCTAACCCAGAAAGAAGCACTAAAGGCGCAGGCGTGTCCATATTCATTAAGGATATCCACACCTCCAGGCTAGTTGCACAGCATAATGCAGCTGAGGTATCCAAGTGCAACTAACACTGGGCAAGACCGCAATCCAAATTGTAGCTTGCTACAGACCCCCCACCATGCCCCAGGATTCACACCCCTCATTTCATGATACACTATAAAGTATTGGGTACAACCCAACACCCTAATAATGGCCGATTTCACCTACCCCACCATTAACTGGAAAAACTACTCCTGTACCAACTCTTTTGCTCTACGTTTTCTAGAATTCATAAATACCAACGTCTTGGATCAACTGATTCACACCCCCACCAGGGGCAGCAATATCCCAGACTTGGTCATCACCAACATGGGAAACTGGTGTTCCACACCAGAGGTTAATTCCTCATTGGTCAGATCCGACCACAAGGTAATCAGCCTAGACATCCACATCCCACCCCCAGCCCCAATTAGGGACACCATCGTAACAAACTTCTCAAAAGCCAACGTCACACTTCTTAAGACAGAAGTGGCAAACAGCATGACACCCATGCAGACGGACAATAGAGATATGACTGCCGAATCCTACACAAATGCACTGTATAAGCACTTACACGAGTGCATGGATCATGCTATCCCTAATAGAACCAAGATGTTATCCCCCAGACAAAGGAAGCCAATCTGGTGGTCCTCTGCCATAAACACACTCTACAACAGAAGAAAGAAACTGTAAACGCACTCTACAACAGAAGAAAGAAACTGTTGCAAAAATAAGTAAATTCCCATGACTGAAGGAACTCCCTGGTCAACCTCAGTAAGAAGCTGAGATCCCTCATATAATCCCCCAAAGCTAGTTACGAAAACAAAATTGCCACTGACTCTAAAGACAACCGCAAAGCATTCTATAGCTATGTCAAGAATCTAAATGGGAACACTCAGATCTGCTCTGAGTTACAGCATAATGGCACTAAATATACAGAACCAAGTGATATTGCCAACATCCTGGCAGATAGGTTCAGTGCTAACTTTACCCCCCTCTCACCCCCTAGAGGGCCCATCTCTATACTGGAAGAATGCAAAGTCCCTATAATCACGGCTGCACAGGTAAAATACACACTCTCCAAAGCCAAGAACACAGCATTCATGGGACCTGACAATATCCCAGGCTGCGTTCTACATGAACCACTGAATGAACTGGCACTCTACCGCAGTACCATGTTCAATCATAGCCTCACCTCAGGCTTTGTAGCCACTGAATGGTGCACCACAACACATCCCACTCCACAAAGGGGGAGCCACGATGGACCACGGTAACTACCGCCCCATTAGCCTGACGAGCCTGGTCTGCAAGGCCATGAAATGTATCATCATGGAACTCATAAACAAAGACATTGGTAATCTCCAAACTCTGAACCCTACTCAGTTTGGATTTTTAAAAGGCAGATCATGTCTCCTAAACCTGATTGACTTCTTTGAAGCAGTCACCAAAGCCATAGATGATGGTAAAATGGTTCACACAGCTTATGTGGATCTCGCCAAGGCTTTCAACACCATCCCCCATTCTGGAATTATAGATAAGCACACTAAACGAGGTATAAATCCCTATGTCATAAGATGGGTTGCCAACTGGCTCATGGACAGAACCCACACTGTGAAAGTAGCGCATTCCAAATCCGACATCAGACCAGTGACAAGTGGAGTACCACAGGGTTCAGTCCTGGGTCCTCTCCTGTTTGGTATCTACTTCTCTGAAGTGCAGGCCAACACAGAAGGTCTTTGTCTAACAAAGTTTGCAGATGACTGCAAACTAGGAGCCATAATCGCAACTCCTAACGATGTGGGCAAACTACAAAAGGCACTCACTGAGACAGATACCTGGTGTCAAAGCCATGGCCTGAAGCTCAATGCCAAAATGTGTATTGTCATCCTCGTGGTAAAAACTCTGTACCCATGAACTACCACATAGTTGGTAGTCTACTTAATGCCGACAATGTGATAATAGACCTTGGGACACAGGTGCACAGTAGTCTCTCCTTTGATAATCACAGTGCCACAGTGGTCGGGAAATCCTTGTACGTGGCTCATCTCATCACAAAAGGATTCCCATCCAGAAAAAAGAGGTCATTGTTCCCCTCAACTCATCACTTATTAGACCCATTATAGAGTACAACGCCCCTTTTGGTATGTACCTCACAAGACAACTACAACAACTGGAAAGACAACAGAAATACCTCACAAAGAGGATTACTGGCCTCAAACAGATGCCCTATGCAGACCGTTTCAAAAAACTACAGCTTGACTCCATGGCATATCGCCTACTCAGGGGTGATCTCTGCCTAACATACACAGCTATGTCAAACCTAGAGCTGTTGGACATGTTCCACTTAAAGAAATCCCAATCCCTCTGAGCTACATGCTCTAGGGACCTTAACCTTGTCACCACAATAAACAGAACTTGTTGGAGGGATAGAGTCCTGTCCCAGACACTTCCCATACTCTGAAACAGACTACCTATCTATGTCAAACAGAGCTCCTCATTAGCACTCTTCAAGAAAGATCTTGATGATTGGATGGGAAATGGGACATTCACCCTGGGGATCACGTCTGTGGCTCTGCCCGATAGGGGCATAGGAAAATACCTTTCTTGGGTGGCGAAAGCCAGGGTACATTTATTGGCTAGGCTTGTATGGGCCCTAGGGCCAATAGCATAGTACCTACCTATGAACCTATGAACATATATAGATAGATGGATAGAATATGTATATACACATATTATGTAATAAACACATACATATATAGATATATATAGATACATACACATATACAGACAGATATGAATGTCTACAGATACGTATGTATATGAATATCACTCTCTCTAGCTCTCTCTCTCTCTCTCTCTATATATATATATATATATATATATATATATATATATATATATATAGATAGATATATATATATATATATATATATATATATATATATATACTGAGAGAGGCACATGTGTGCAGATATATTGCAACAGGTGCCTGGTGACAAAGGCATGTACTGAACACCAGTGCGGATACAGGACTACCATACCCCATTCCAAAACACTTACACCACTAACCACCACATATGTGGTTGCCTGCCTACTACTGGATGTGTCAGGAGGGAACATGTGAAACAAGTGTACAATAGCCTCCCCTTTGATATTCACAGTGGCACACCAGTCTTGTAATACCTGTACATGGTACATGTCAGCAGAAATGGTGTGTCAGCTAGTGAAATGTAGGTCACTGTACCCCTCTACACCTCACAATGTCCTACATGGTATGTACCTCCCATGACAACTACAGAAAGGGAGAAGGATACAGTCATACCTAACAAACAGTGATAATGCCCTCAAACACATTACCTATGCAGAGTGACTGACAAAACCACAGATAGAGTGCCTCTCAAACTACCGACACAGAGTTTACCACTGCTGGATATACATAGTTAAGTCACACCCATAACAGTTGTCCAACAACCATGGTAACACCTCACAATATCCCCAGCATAAATTACCTGTGTCTGTCATCCTTGGCACCGCAGTAAAGAGCACATGGTGGAGGTACAGGTTCCTACACCACAAATAGTCCATACCCTTGAGTAAACCACCCAGCATTACGAAGCAAGGCTCCCCATTAGTAGATGTCAGACATACCCCTGTTGAATGTTATGCAGATAGGTAGTATGCCATATGAGTCACCCTGTGTAACTGTTTTACAGGAGCAAGTACAACCACATTACATGTGTCCCAAGGGGCAGGGTAGCATAACAGTATGCTGCTGTAGGCCCAGGCCCAATAGCATACTACCTGCCTATGACACAATGCACACACACATGTACTCATTGCAATACCAACTATGTGAGGTGGAATGAGTGTGCCAGTGACTGTGTGCAAGGTCTGTAATGGTGTGATTGCTCAGCATGACTTTGTGTCTGTCATGGCAGTGTGTGTCCTTGGTGTGAGGCCAGAGAAAGATGTGTCAGGTATTGGGATACAAACATACTACATTGCCATATGTTGTGCTGTGGTTCCCTGTATGTGACTGTGGTGTAGGTATGGTTATGGCAACAAAGACTACGGTGCATTACTAGTGACATTTGTACTGTGCATTGCATGCATTGCATGGCTTGACAATGTTCCCCATACATTATCTTGATACAAACCCCCAGTGTGAAGCTGTGCATTGGACCTCAAACAGTGTGCCGACTGCTGGAGTATACTTGTTTGTTGTATGGAGTGTGCCAGGCACTGTCACAGAGTTGTCGGCTGAGCACTGATATGTGGTCATTTACATGTGTATCCCCCAATAGACAGACCGATGCTATATATGGCAGTTCAGTGATATCACTACAGTAGAGTTTTATGTGTGCCATATCACTTGCTCACATATTTTTCTTTTCCTTCCAGGGCAATGGTGCACCAGCGCAATCCCACATACTCTGCTGCAGAGGAAGAGGAGATACACCAGAGCCTGGTGCGGGATTTTGCCACACTCTTTTCATGCACCAGCCAGAACCAGCAGGAGAGGGCTGCACTGTGGTAAGACCTTGTCCGCTGGATAAATTACATAGGCATGCACAACCAGACATATGAGCAGGTACACCATCACTGCAGTGATTTAATTATAAATGTCCATCAGCGTGCATCTGATATCCACAGGCAACAGCTTGCCACAGATGGTGGGGCGGCTATACACCCCCCCTCACCAGACTGGAGGGGCTCCTCCTAAGTGTTGTGGCTCCAGCCCAACAACAACAACATCCGCACACATGTGTAATGATGGAGGCTGGGGCCACCCAGCAGGAGGACTTGGAGCGTGCAGGTAACATGCCATATCTATAGTTGACTGTTCTCTACACTGGTAGTTTATGCATGTGTGAGGTGTGTACTGTGTTTGTAGCTATTATCCTGGTAATTATTGTGCAAGAGTGATATTCTCAATATCGGCAGTAGACCTGTGAAAGCCAACTGTTGTACTACTGAACTGTATCATACTCACAGTATTAATGGCACAGTTGTGCCCACTGACAATGAATGTCTTATTTGTGCAGGTCCCTCTGATGTAACAGCAAGGCAGCCAATACATGCTGGTGAGTGTGTAATAACATTCCTTTAATACTTATGATAGTAATAGTAATAATACCCTAAAATGGTATTGCTATGTGTGTGATTGTAGGTGTGTCTGTGTCTGTGTTTGTATCTCATGTACTGAGGAGTGTGCATGTGTGCATGTGTGCATGTGTGCATGTGTGCATGTGCCCATGTGTGCATGTGTGCATGTGTGCATGTGCCCATGTGTGCATATGTGCATGTGCCCATGTGTGCATGTGTGCATGTGTGCGTGTGTACATATGTGCCCATGTGTGCATGTGTGCATGTGTGCATGTGTGGTAACATTGTGTGCACATTGTAAACTGTGTTTCCTGTCTTCTTCTCACAGGTTCTGGTGCTGCTCTGGTGGTGTGCAGCAGGGAACCTGAATCTGCTGCTGGGGATAGTCATAATGATGATACCTGTGTAATGGCACAGGGAGGTGTGCCAGGGTCCGTTGTTGGTCAGCCAATCGACAGTACACAGATGTCAACCCCATCAATGCGCACAGTCATCCTGCCAATACATCCATTGTCACCAATATCCTTAGGTGATGGACAGCATACAGTGGGCATTGACCAGGGTAATGTGGTATCAGTGGCACATGCATTCCCTCACAGCAGCCATGGCCAGAGTCCTGACATGGTACCACACAAACAGATGTCCAGGGGTTCTCGTGGGAGCATCCGTGGTCATACTGCCCTTGTCAGACGTGCCCACAGAGGTCTTTCAACCTCAGCTATGTTCCGGGCTGTAATGCAGGTACAGTCATGTATGGAACGGTACACCAGACAGGGTCTGAGGGAGCTGAGAGCACATCGCACTGCTATGAATGACACTATGCGTGACATTGCGGCTGCTATCCGTAATTTCACCGAGGTCATTGACAGACGTTGGAGGGACACATTAGATCTGTTCCACAACTACATGTCCATGAGCCAGGGCAATGCAGGGCAGTTGAGGCATCGACGTGGATGAATGCCAGCAACAGCAGCAGCTGGCAGTCGTCGTGGATGACAACAAACCCGCAGCTGCTCCCATAGTGCCAGTACCAGCCCCAGCAATGCTGGGTCTGTGCTGTCATCAGACCACCCTAGGAGACCACATGCACGTGGCTCTGGACAGTCCCAGCAGGGACATGTCTCCAGTCAACAACCACCTGCTTCTGATGATAGTACCCAGTCTGGCTTAGTACCTGATACTGTCCGTAGCACCCCTGGCAGGCACAGGTACCGTTTCCGTGGCCAGAGACAGTGATCTGTACGACCTGGCAGGTACAGTCTGTGGCTGTCCACAAACACCCGTATATGGTGGCCACAAGGTGGAACTGTGTGCATGCATATACACATGCATAATGCTACCACCTAGGGCTAACACATACACGCACACATTGCATCAACATTGCCCCATCTTCTACGGTTGTCCATCACTAACACACACACACACACATACATGTCGATTGGTTGTATCAGTGGCAGACTCAGGCATACCAAGTACACACCCTGTGCATATGATGAAACTGTGCCACCTCCTGCAATCTGTAACATCGATGCAGGACTGGTTAACATGGTGCTGATGCACAGGGTGACTACAAAGGTGTGTAGTAATATTATCATGTTGTCAACTGTACAGTGTAATGATATCATTGTGGGTATATCCCAGCATGCCTGATGCATTAACAGTATGATTGTCATTGTATTGTTTGGTACACCCCTATTAATTGCCATAGTGTAATGTCTGCACATCTTTGCATTCTGCTGGTAAGGCTGTAAACAGAAGGCCACCTACATAGGTAGCACAGGGGATAAGAAAATGGAAGTTATGATACTCAATGATGGACATGTAAACCGCAAGATGCATGCAGTACAACCTCTACTCTGCATGGAGAATGTTGATATCTGTACAGTAATAGACAGCAGGTCCAGGACTCCCAAGAGCACCCTAGCACTACCAGGTTACACTTCATACCATGCTTGACAACCCCAAAACACAAAACTAACTATGACAGGAGGTGAGTCTCATTAAATGTCAGGGATACTGTGGTGGCAGGACAGGTAGCATACAGCCTACTAAGTTGGGGAATGCTGATTGAGGGCTCAGTGTCTGTCATTATAAATGTGTATTAGTTCTGGTTTAAGCACTTGGGCTTCAGGCCAGTTATTTGACATTACAAAGGTTCATGGTCTGCACTCTTGTGGGAGGAGAGGCTGGACGCTGCCCGTCTGAGCTGGGAATATCTGGCTAAAGGCTTACAGTGCCTGCATATTTGAACTGTTTCTTACTGAAATTGGTACTAGATCTAGATCCATGCCTGCTGATTGTAGCTTTGGTTGTATGCTTGTTTGCTTGTTATTTCCCTGAAACACTAATTCCACCTGAAACGCAGCTTTACAGCACCTCTGTGGATCCCTAGTGACATGTGCATTGCATATTGTATGTATGTCCTTGTTTCACATGACAGAAAGTTAGTGTTTGTCATTTATGCAATTAAGTTACCTGTAACACATTGCATTTGAGATACCTGGCACTTGCTTGCTAAAGCATTTACATATGTCAGCACTAACAAATTAAAAGCACTACACCCTCACAAACTCACCTTGCGTACCTTGTTCCCCATTGGCCCTTTTGTTGTTAATTATAAAGGAATTCCCAATACTATCCTAGCATGTTCAAAGATCAGTTGTCAATCTCCTCCATGGTCCAGCTGGTGAATCTGGGAATCTAGAGGCAATGTTACAACTGCCTCATTTACACAGTCAACCCTCTCCTCCTCCCAACAAATTCCACCACATGTGAGAGATGCAACCATATATCCAAACTGCAGGCTAAGCTCTCTCAACTCAGTACTGGCAAAACCTGTCAGGAGGAGAAGGAAACCACAGTCACTACAATTCCAGTCTCACATAGACCTACTACGACAGCAATCCAAACAAATAAACACACACAAACATACTCGGAGTCTCTAAATAAAGGTCTGCCTACACAGCAGACACCTCCAAAGCAGACACACAAGCAACTGCTACCCCAGAACAGAATGCGTGCAACACATAGCTCACAAAGCCAGTGTGCCAAACAGTCACAGCATGTAAGGCTAAACAACACACCTGCTACACTTGTGATGGGTGCCTCTATCATCAGGTACACTGATGTCCCGCTCACCAGGCTGAACAAGGAGAAGGTCACGGTGAGATGCCTGTCGGGCGCTATGATCTGCCATATAACACAAGCACACAGGTCAATCCAAGGCATGTACAAATATGACTCAGTAAGTGTCCATGCCAGTGTGAATGACCTGAGACGTACCTCCCTGGACTACATGTTGAGAGACATAGAGGAGCTCTCTGAGCATGTGGCCCAGACTGGTATGAGCCTGACCTTGAGTAGCATCTTACCCTCACCAAGAATGATGCCACAATATGTAGACAAGATGATCAATTCAGACAATTGGCTTATGTTTCAGTGTCATTCAAAGGGGATCCAATGCCTGTCAGCCTGAGATGACATGCTCGACAAGCCACACTGCTTTGCTAGGGACAGCTTGCACCTGTCACCCATGCAACAGGTGCCTGGTGACAAAGGCATGTACTGAACACCAGTGTGGATACAGGACTACCATACCCCATTCCAAAACACTTACACCACTAACCACCACATATGTGGTTGCCTGCCTACTACTGGATGTGTCAGGAGGGAACATGTGAAACAAGTGTACAATAGCCTCCCCTTTGATATTCACAGTGGCACACCAGTCTTGTAATACCTGTACATGGTACATGTCAGCAGAAATGGTGTGTCAGCTAGTGAAATGTAGGTCACTGTACCCCTCTACACCTCACAATGTCCTACATGGTATGTACCTCCCATGACAACTACAGAAAGGGAGAAGGATACAGTCATACCTAACAAACAGTGATAATGCCCTCAAACACATTACCTATGCAGAGTGACTGACAAAACCACAGATAGAGTGCCTCTCAAACTACCGACACAGAGTTTACCACTGCTGGATATACATAGTTAAGTCACACCCATAACAGTTGTCCAACAACCATGGTAACACCTCACAATATCCCCAGCATAAATTACCTGTGTCTGTCATCCTTGGCACCGCAGTAAAGAGCACATGGTGGAGGTACAGGTTCCTACACCACAAATAGTCCATACCCTTGAGTAAACCACCCAGCATTACGAAGCAAGGCTCCCCATTAGTAGATGTCAGACATACCCCTGTTGAATGTTATGCAGATAGGTAGTATGCCATATGAGTCACCCTGTGTAACTGTTTTACAGGAGCAAGTACAACCACATTACATGTGTCCCAAGGGGCAGGGTAGCATAACAGTATGCTGCTGTAGGCCCAGGCCCAATAGCATACTACCTGCCTATGACACAATGCACACACACATGTACTCATTGCAATACCAACTATGTGAGGTGGAATGAGTGTGCCAGTGACTGTGTGCAAGGTCTGTAATGGTGTGATTGCTCAGCATGACTTTGTGTCTGTCATGGCAGTGTGTGTCCTTGGTGTGAGGCCAGAGAAAGATGTGTCAGGTATTGGGATACAAACATACTACATTGCCATATGTTGTGCTGTGGTTCCCTGTATGTGACTGTGGTGTAGGTATGGTTATGGCAACAAAGACTACGGTGCATTACTAGTGACATTTGTACTGTGCATTGCATGCATTGCATGGCTTGACAATGTTCCCCATACATTATCTTGATACAAACCCCCAGTGTGAAGCTGTGCATTGGACCTCAAACAGTGTGCCGACTGCTGGAGTATACTTGTTTGTTGTATGGAGTGTGCCAGGCACTGTCACAGAGTTGTCGGCTGAGCACTGATATGTGGTCATTTACATGTGTATCCCCCAATAGACAGACCGATGCTATATATGGCAGTTCAGTGATATCACTACAGTAGAGTTTTATGTGTGCCATATCACTTGCTCACATATTTTTCTTTTCCTTCCAGGGCAATGGTGCACCAGCGCAATCCCACATACTCTGCTGCAGAGGAAGAGGAGATACACCAGAGCCTGGTGCGGGATTTTGCCACACTCTTTTCATGCACCAGCCAGAACCAGCAGGAGAGGGCTGCACTGTGGTAAGACCTTGTCCGCTGGATAAATTACATAGGCATGCACAACCAGACATATGAGCAGGTACACCATCACTGCAGTGATTTAATTATAAATGTCCATCAGCGTGCATCTGATATCCACAGGCAACAGCTTGCCACAGATGGTGGGGCGGCTATACACCCCCCCTCACCAGACTGGAGGGCTCCTCCTAAGTGTTGTGGCTCCAGCCCAACAACAACAACATCCGCACACATGTGTAATGATGGAGGCTGGGGCCACCCAGCAGGAGGACTTGGAGCATGCAGGTAACATGCCATATCTATAGTTGACTGTTCTCTACACTGGTAGTTTATGCATGTGTGAGGTGTGTACTGTGTTTGTAGCTATTATCCTGGTAATTATTGTGCAAGAGTGATATTCTCAATATCGGCAGTAGACCTGTGAAAGCCAACTGTTGTACTACTGAACTGTATCATACTCACAGTATCAATGGCACAGTTGTGCCCACTGACAATGAATGTCTTATTTGTGCAGGTCCCTCTGGTGTAACAGCAAGGCAGCCAATACATGCTGGTGAGTGTGTAATAACATTCCTTTAATACTTATGATAGTAATAGTAATAATACCCTAAAATGGTATTGCTATGTGTGTGATTGTAGGTGTGTCTGTGTCTGTGTTTGTATCTCATGTACTGAGGAGTGTGCATGTGTGCATGTGTGCATGTGTGCATGTGTGCATGTGCCCATGTGTGCATGTGTGCATGTGTGCATGTGCCCATGTGTGCATATGTGCATGTGCCCATGTGTGCATGTGTGCATGTGTGCGTGTGTACATATGTGCCCATGTGTGCATGTGTGCATGTGTGGTAACATTGTGTGCACATTGTAAACTGTGTTTCCTGTCTTCTTCTCACAGGTTCTGGTGCTGCTCTGGTGGTGTGCAGCAGGGAACCTGAATCTGCTGCTGGGGATAGTCATAATGATGATACCTGTGTAATGGCACAGGGAGGTGTGCCAGGGTCCGTTGTTGGTCAGCCAATCGACAGTACACAGATGTCAACCCCATCAATGCGCACAGTCATCCTGCCAATACATCCATTGTCACCAATATCCTTAGGTGATGGACAGCATACAGTGGGCATTGACCAGGGTAATGTGGTATCAGTGGCACATGCATCCCCTCACAGCAGCCATGGCCAGAGTCCTGACATGGTACCACACAAACAGATGTCCAGGGGTTCTCGTGGGAGCATCCGTGGTCATACTGCCCTTGTCAGACGTGCCCACAGAGGTCTTTCAACCTCAGCTATGTTCCGGGCTGTAATGCAGGTACAGTCATGTATGGAACGGTACACCAGACAGGGTCTGAGGGAGCTGAGAGCACATCGCACTGCTATGAATGACACTATGCGTGACATTGCGGCTGCTATCCGTAATTTCACCGAGGTCATTGACAGACGTTGGAGGGACACATTAGATCTGTTCCACAACTACATGTCCATGAGCCAGGGCAACGCAGGGCGGTTGAGGCATCGACGTGGATGAATGCCAGCAACAGCAGCAGCTGGCAGTCGTCGTGGATGACAACAAACCCGCAGCTGCTCCCATAGTGCCAGTACCAGCCCCAGCAATGCTGGGTCTGTGCTGTCATCAGACCACCCTAGGAGACCACATGCACGTGGCTCTGGACAGTCCCAGCAGGGACATGTCTCCAGTCAACAACCACCTGCTTCTGATGATAGTACCCAGTCTGGCTTAGTACCTGATACTGTCCGTAGCACCCCTGCCAGGCACAGGTACCGTTTCCGTGGCCAGAGACAGTGATCTGTACGACCTGGCAGGTACAGTCTGTGGCTGTCCACAAACACCCGTATATGGTGTCCACAAGGTGGAACTGTGTGCATGCATATACACATGCATAATGCTACCACCTAGGGCTAACACATACACGCACACACTGCATCAACATTGCCCCATCTTCTACGGTTGTCCATCACTAACACACACACACACATACATGTCGATTGGTTGTATCAGTGGCAGACTCAGGCATACCAAGTACACACCCTGTGCATATGATGAAACTGTGCCACCTCCTGCAATCTGTAACATCGATGCAGGACTGGTTAACATGGTGCTGATGCACAGGGTGACTACAAAGGTGTGTAGTAATATTATCATGTTGTCAACTGTACAGTGTAATGATATCATTGTGGGTATATCCCAGCATGCCTGATGCATTAACAGTATGATTGTCATTGTATTGTTTGGTACACCCCTATTAATTACCATAGTGTAATGTCTGCACATCTTTGCATTCTGCTGGTAAGGCTGTAAACAGAAGGCCACCTACATAGGTAGCACAGGGGATAAGAAAATGGAAGTTATGATACTCAATGATGGACATGTAAACCGCAAGATGCATGCAGTACAACCTCTACTCTGCATGGAGAATGTTGATATCTGTACAGTAATAGACAGCAGGTCCAGGACTCCCAAGAGCATCCTGGCACTACCAGGTTACACTTCATACCATGCTTGACAACCCCAAAACACAAAACTAACTATGACAGGAGGTGAGTCTCATTAAATGTCAGGGATACTGTGGTGGCAGGACAGGTAGCATACAGCCTACTAAGTTGGGGAATGCTGATTGAGGGCTCAGTGTCTGTCATTATAAATGTGTATTAGTTCTGGTTTAAGCACTTGGGCTTCAGGCCAGTTATTTGACATTACAAAGGTTCATGGTCTGCACTCTTGTGGGAGGAGAGGCTGGACGCTGCCCGTCTGAGCTGGGAATATCTGGCTAAAGGCTTACAGTGCCTGCATATTTGAACTGTTTCTTACTGAAATTGGTACTAGATCTAGATCCATGCCTGCTGATTGTAGCTTTGGTTGTATGCTTGTTTGCTTGTTATTTCCCTGAAACACTAATTCCACCTGAAACGCAGCTTTACAGCACCTCTCTGGATCCCTAGTGACATGTGCATTGCATATTGTATGTATGTCCTTGTTTCACATGACAGAAAGTTAGTGTTTGTCATTTATGCAATTAAGTTACCTGTAACACATTGCATTTGAGATACCTGGCACTTGCTTGCTAAAGCATTTACATATGTCAGCACTAACAAATTAAAAGCACTACACCCTCACAAACTCACCTTGCGTACCTTGTTCCCCATTGGCCCTTTTTGTTGTTAATTATAAAGGAATTCCCAATACTATCCTAGCATGTTCAAAGATCAGTTGTCAATCTCCTCCATGGTCCAGCTGGTGAATCTGGGAATCTAGAGGCAATGTTACAACTGCCTCATTTACACAGTCAACCCTCTCCTCCTCCCAACAAATTCCACCACATGTGAGAGATGCAACCATATATCCAAACTGCAGGCTAAGCTCTCTCAACTCAGTACTGGCAAAACCTGTCAGGAGGAGAAGGAAACCACAGTCACTACAATTCCAGTCTCACATAGACCTACTACGACAGCAATCCAAACAAATAAACACACACAAACATACTCGGAGTCTCTAAATAAAGGTCTGCCTACACAGCAGACACCTCCAAAGCAGACACACAAGCAACTGCTACCCCAGAACAGAATGCGTGCAACACATAGCTCACAAAGCCAGTGTGCCAAACAGTCACAGCATGTAAGGCTAAACAACACACCTGCTACACTTGTGATGGGTGCCTCTATCATCAGGTACACTGATGTCCCGCTCACCAGGCTGAACAAGGAGAAGGTCACGGTGAGATGCCTGTCGGGCGCTATGATCTGCCATATAACACAAGCACACAGGTCAATCCAAGGCATGTACAAATATGACTCAGTAAGTGTCCATGCCAGTGTGAATGACCTGAGACGTACCTCCCTGGACTACATGTTGAGAGACATAGAGGAGCTCTCTGAGCATGTGGCCCAGACTGGTATGAGCCTGACCTTGAGTAGCATCTTACCCTCACCAAGAATGATGCCACAATATGTAGACAAGATGATCAATTCAGACAATTGGCTTATGTTTCAGTGTCATTCAAAGGGGATCCAATGCCTGTCAGCCTGAGATGACATGCTCGACAAGCCACACTGCTTTGCTAGGGACAGCTTGCACCTGTCACCCATGAGCTTTCGGTTATTGGCAAAGGCTCTTGATACACCCATAGTGCCTTTTTTATGCAAGGCTCAACAGACAAGACCACCTCCATAGGTATCACAAGGGATAGGAAACTAATAGTAATGCTACTCAACGCTAGCAGTGTAAACCTCAAGATGCATGCACTGGAAACTGTCCTTAGCATGGAGAACATCAGTATCTGTGCAGTAACAGAATCCTGGTTCAAGGCCCCCAAAAGCACACCAGCACTGGCAGGTTATACCTCATACCATGCTTGTCGGCCACATAACTTGCACCAAAACAGAACAGTAGGGGGAGTATCAATATTCATCAAAGATACACACACCTCCAGGTTGGTGGCACAGCATGAAGCATCAGAGACTATCCATGTGCAACTAACAGTGGGTAAGACTGCCTTCCAGTTCATAGCCTGGCACACACCACACTCCCAAACCCAGGTAACCCACTTGGCCTACTTAAGAATACATGAATATCTGCAGGTGTCTCCAAACAACAATATATTGGGCAGCTTCATTTACCCACACATAGACTGGGAGCATTACTGTAGCTCCAACCCCCTAGGTGTAAAGTTCCTAGAATCCATACACTCAATTGCTATGGAACAACTTGTTACCACTCCCACAAGAGGGGAAAACATGCTGCACCTGTTCATCACCAACATGTGGACTATATGCTCCAGACCAGAAGTGTATCCCTCGCTGGTAAGATGACACCATACACTACTCTCACTGTATATTCACATACCAAATGCAGCCCCTGCACAGAAAACCACAGTCATAAAGTTGTGTAATGCAAATTACATGTATTCACATGAGGCAGGCTTCACACATGGGAACTATTTCAGGTCACAGGTACATATGTCTATGTGGCAGACACATACCTCATGTGTGCATTGACATTACTGATATGATCTATGTCATACAATATTAAGAGCAACACCCCACACACATGGACAAACTGTGTGACAAAAACACACAATGGCATTTGTAAGATTCAACCCCCTACCTAACTATGTTATGACACTTGAGAGAGACACATTAGCAGAGCACACTATTTGCATTACTGGGAGGTTATCCTTCTCCTGCTGTACTTATAGGGTGCTGACATCATCAGTGTTTAGAAAGAGGAATGTGCATCATGCAGTGTGTTCTTCTAGTTGGCAAAAGGGACATTTCTGTCACACAGAATTGCACACACACTAACCCCTCTCACCCAAACACTGAGCATTTCCAGGATTCAAACCCCTACCTAATTATGTTATGACACTTAAGAGAGATGCATTAGTAGAGTGCACTATTCGCATTATTATGATGTTTCCCTTCTCCTGCTGTACTTATAGGGTGCTGACATCATCAGTGTTTAAAAAGAGGAATGTGCATCATGCAGTGTGTTCTTGTAGTTGGCAAAAGGGACATTTCTTTCACACACACTAACCCCCCTCATCCAAACACACACACTGAACATTTGGAGGATTCACACCCCTACCTAGCTATATCATGACATTTGAGAGAGATGCATTAGCAGAGCGAGCTATTAGCATTACTGGGAGGTTTCGCTTCTCCTGCTGTACTTATATGGTTCTGACATCATCAGTATTTAGAAAGAGGAATGTGCATCATGCAGTGTGTTCTTCTAGGTGGCAAAAGGGACATTTCTGTCATACAGAATTGCACACACACTAACCCCCCTCACCCAAACACACACTGAGCATTTGCAGGATTCAAACCCCTACCTAACTATGTTATGACACTTAAGAGAGATGCATTAGCAGAGTGTATTATTCACATTACTGGGAGGTTTCCCTTCTCCTGCTATACTTATAGGGTGCTGACATCATCAGTGTTTAGAAAGAGGAATGCGCATCATGCAGTTTGTTCTTCTAGTTGGCAAAATGGACATTTCTGTCACACAGAATTGCACACACACTAACCTCACTCACCTAAACACACACACTGAGCATTTGTAGGATTCAAACCCCTACCTAACTATGTTATGACACTTGTGAGAGACGCATTAGCAGAGCGCACTATTCAAATTACTGGGAGGTTTTTCTTCTCCTGCTGTACTTATAGGGTGCTGACATCATCAGTGTTTAGAAAGAGGAATGTGCATCATGCAGTGTGGTCTTCTAGTTGGCAAAAGGGACATTTCTTTCACACACACTAACCCCCCTCACCCAAACACACACACTGAGCATTTGCAGGATTCAAACCCCTACCTAGGGTATGTTATGACACTTGTGAGAGATGCATTAGCGGAGTGCACTATTCAAATTACTGGGAAGTTTCTCTTCTCCTGCTTTACTTATAGGGTGCTGACATCATCAGTGTTTAGAAAGAGGAATGTGCATCATGCAGTGTGTTCTTCTAGATGGCAAAAGGGACATTTCTTTCACACAGAATTGCACACACACTAACCCCCCTCACCCAAACACACACACACACACTGAGCATTTGCAGGATTCAAACATGGATGTGACATTGCAAATTCAACCCCTGGGATCTCCACTGTGTCCCTGCTTGACGGAGGCACAGCACACTAGCCTGAAATGGTGCCTTCTGTGACCTACTTTACAGAGGCACAGTAGCCTACTGTACTGGGGAGGCAGATGCCAAGCACACTCTGGCTAAGCTTGTATTCCCTAGGGCAAACAGCCTAGTATTGACCTCTACACCCATATGTTTAATTTTCAGATGCACAATATTTGTTGCTGATAAACTGTTTGCAGGTCTTTATTGCCATAGCTTTACCTGTTTCTATGTACAACTTGTGTATCTGTGGAAGATGTTTGAATATGTGTGGGATCCACTATTTAACTTATGCCTCTGTAGTCATTTAACTGTGTGCACTGGGCAGATTGCTGTATTGTGGTTGGTTCCTGGTTTAACACATACAAATACCAGATATGTGTGGCCAACTGCTAAACTGAGACATGGCCTAAGTGTGTGAGCATGCCCAGTTCAGGCATATTCCATGGCTTGTTGCCTGACATATGTCTCATTTATCAAGTATGCGAGCATGCCCAGTGTGTGCTTTCCATATGTTGAGATCTGCAGTCCACCACATTTGTGGTTGTGTGTGTACTTCAACAATATTTCACATTTATAGTTCTGTGTTGGGAGTCATGTTGTGTACATACTGCCCAACTGCTTTGTGTCTGAACCCAACAGGGATTATATTGTGCCTGCAGGGTTTCCATGGGTTAGTTTGCATACAATTGTCAACATCCTTTCATACTGACCATACACTATAATATTGTATAGTGTACTGGTTCAGTACTTTCACTGTGGTGGACAGTATCCTGGGTTCCAGTCCTATCACTGCTTTAAATATTCATAGTGAGCACACCAGACTGGTTAAGGGCCAGTTGTGCACATATGACCATGCTGCATTTTGTTCGGATATGAACTACTTAAACCAGGCTTGTCCAACATTGGTAGTGTATTCCACAACTTGGGTGGACATTGACAAACACTAGCGATGTGCCCTAGGCCATTTCTACTGCTAGTCAGAGAGTGTGTTTGTCCTTCAACACACATTGTAACTGGATTTTGACATGACATATTTCAAGGTTAGTATACTATGCCTCTGTCTACCCGTGACATAACAGTGATACCCAGGGTAAACCTACCATCTCCCATCCACTCATCATGATTCCTGTTGAGGAGAGTCAATGAGGGACTCTCTGGCTAACCTGTACTGGGAGTTTACTCAAGAGTGGAGTGAGCTTCTGGGTTATGGATCAATCACTACAGCATGTCCTATGTATGTCAGTGCTGGGGTTCAGGTCTCTCATGTGCATAGCTCACTGACATTCAGATTGTACAAGGTGCAGCATGTTCATTGATTCCAGCTTGGACATGGCTTTATACATCAGGCACAGATTGCCTCTGGGCAGGCAGTATGGCACTGTGTGGAGCTGCAGTTTGTTTAATCAGGCAACACATGGCACCTGTTTGAGCTCTTTGATCCTCCTGGTGGGGTACGTTTGGGGTCTTTCCAGTTGCTGGAGGTGTCTTCTGAGGTACATCCCACAGGGGCCATTGTACTGAATTGTGAGGCTGATGAAGGATGACTGAAGAGGCACGATGACCTCCCCTGATCTAGATCTGACTACCTTCATGATTAGGTGGGTATATGGTATGTTTCTGTAACCACTACAGCCACATGGTTGTCAAATGCAAGATATCTATCAAATTGTGCCCCCAGGTCTCTTATTACTTCTAAAGTACTTAATGGGTTAACACCTATGTGGTAATTGGTGGGCACTTACTGTTTATCCACAGGGGATGACTATACACTTTTCTGCAATTAGCTTGATGACATGGCTCTGGCACCAGTTGTCTGTTTCTATGTTGCCTTTTTGTAGGATGCTTGTGTCAGCTGGAGGGTCAGATAAAGTGCCCAGTTTGTAGTCCTCTGCAAACTTGTTCAGACACAGTCCTTCCATGTTGGCCTGTACCTATGGGAAATATATACCATACAAGGGAGGTCCCAGGACTGAGCCTTGTGGGATGCCAGTTGTAGCTGGTTTGTAGTCTGACATGGCTGCAGCATGTCTGACTATGTCAGTTCTGTCCTTGGGCTGGTTTGCAACCCATCTACTGACATAGGGGTTTATATTTAAGCTGGTGAGCTTATCTATAATGAACATGTGGGGTATTGTATGGAAGGCTTTTGCAAGGTCCAGATAGGTTGTGTGGACCACATTCCCCTCATCAATGGCCTTGATGACTGTTTCAAATGAGTCAAACATGTTTAAGGGGCAGGATCTGCCCTTAAGAAAGCCACGCTGGGTAGGATCCAGTGTCTGTAGGTCCCCAATATCTTTATTTCTGAGGTCCATGATGATCCTTTCCATAGCTTTGCAGACCAAGCTTGTCAGGATTCTGGGGTGATAGTTTACAGTATCCATTGAGGCAGCACCTTTGTGGAGAGGGACCACTGTTGCTGCACACTGCTCTTTGGGTACATATCCTGTGGTAAGGCTGAAATTGAGCAGTAGTGTTATTTGGCATTCCATTCTTCTTGGAGTTCATGTTGGACACAGCCCAGGACACCATCTCGTACCATTGATGCTGTGTGTTTTGCTTTGAAGATGCTGCCTGTTACCTCAGCATCTGCAATGTCAGGGGGCCAGCACTCTGCTGGGATAGATATTTTTCATTTGGGGGGGGGAGTTTTCACTGAACCTGTCAGGTTGGATGTTGGCAATGTGTGTGGGTTTGGTGTATTGTTTGTAATATTTGGTAATTCAGAGCATATCTGTGAATTCCCAACAAGGTTCCTACCATCAGTTAAGACAGCCTTGTGATTATCCTTAGTGTCCTGTACAATTTGTATCTCCATTGGTTCATAGGTTCATACTGGGCTATCTGCCCTAGTGCATTTATCAGCCTAGCCAGAGTGTGTGTGGCTTTTGCCACCCCTTGCTATGTGAATATTATGCCCATTTAGTGTTTACTTTACTGTGCCTCTGTCTAGATGTGACACACTGAAGACCCCCAGTGTAAATCTACGATCTCCCATCCACTTGGCAAGATTCCTGTTGAAGAGAGTCAGTGAGGGGCTCTGCCTAACATGGAATGGGATTCTGTTCCAGAGTGTAGGGAGCCTCTGGGTTATGAATCTGTCCCTTCAGCACATCCTATTTATTTATGTGTTGAGGTTGACATCTGTCGCTCTCGCGGCTCTGATGGATTTGGATTTCTGAGGTGGAGCATGTCCATCAATTCTGTATTGGACATGACCTTGTACATCGGGCATACATCGCCTCTGAGTATGCAGTATGTGACTGCATACAGCTGGGGTGTTGTCAGTCAGGCAGCATATGACAAATGTTTGACACCCTTTATCCTCTTGGTGAGGTACTTTTGAGGTCTTTCTTACTGCTGCAAGTGTCGGGTACGGTACATCCCAAATAGAGCATTGTACTCAATTATGGGCCTGATAAGAGAAGAGTATAGGGGCACAATGACCTCTCTTGATGTAGATGTGAATCCTTTCATGATAAGATGGCCAATATAGGTGGTCTTCCTAGCCACGTTGGCAATGTGAGTGTCGCATGTGGGGTTACTGTCCACTTGTGTCCCTAGGTCCCTGATTACTTCTTCCATACATAATGGATTATCACCTATGTGGTGATTTGTGAGTACCTTGTTTGGTATTTGGGGAGACATTCATACTCTCCAGTGTCTTCAGGAAGGCTGAGTGGTGTTCCTGGGTCTGAGAGGGTGGTCTGTAGCATGCTACAAACTGTACAGCGGTTTTGCCTACAGTTAGTTGCACATGGATGGTCTCTGATGCTTCGTGCATTGTCAGTAACCTGGATGTGTGGGTATCTTTGCTGAATATGGATACTCCCCCTCCTTTTGTGGTTTGGTCCAGGTTTTGGGGCCAAAAACCATGATATGAGGTATAACCTGGTAGTGCTGGGGTCTCTCAGGAGCCTTGATGCAGGTTTCCATCACTGCACAGACATCGATGTTCTCCATACTGGGGAGGGCCTCGAGAGCGTGCATCTTGTGGTTTAGACTTCTGGCATTGAGCAGCATTACCCTTATGTTTTTTCCACTTATGTTTTCTGGGGAGGTGGGTTTGTCTTTTCAGCCTTGCCTACAAAAGGGACTATGGAGGTGGCAAGAGCCTTAGCCAATATCCAGACGCACAGGGGTGACAGTTGCAAGCCATCCCTGGCAAAGCAGCGTGGCTTGTCAAGCATTACATCCCAAGCAGACACACATTGTATCCCCTTGGAATTTGACACCAGTAATTGAGCCTATTGTTAAAGCTGATCATTCTGTGTTTGTACTGTGGCATCATTCTTGGTGGGGGTAGGATGCTGCTCAGGGTCAGAGTCATACTGGCCTGGCCTACATAATCAGACAGCTCCTCTATGTCTCTTTACATGTAGTCCAGGGAGGTACGTCACAGGTCATTCACACCAGCATGGACAATGACTGAGTCATATTTGTACTTGCTTTGGAGTGACCTACATGATTGTGTTATGTGGTGGATTGTAGCAGCCTACAGGCAGCTTACTGTACCCTTTTCCTTGTTCAGTCACGTGAGCGGGACATCAGTGTGTCTGACTATGGAGTCACCTATTACAAGTTATCAGGCATGTTGTTTGCCCTTACAGGCTGTGACTGTTTGGCACACCGACTTTGTGTACTATGTGTTGCATGTGCTATGTTTGGGGGTAGTGGTTGCTTGGGTGTCTGCTTTGGAGGCCTCTGTTGATTTGGTGTTTTTTAATTAGAGCCTCCAGGAATGTTTTTGTGTATTTATGTCTTTGGTTTGCAGTTTTGATAGGTCTATGTGAGTGGGTTTGTGGTGTGTGTGGTTACCTTCTCCTCCTGACTACTTTAGACAGTACTGAGTTGAGAGAGCTCAGCCTCCAGTTTGGAGACGTGCTTGCATCTCTCACATATATTTGTATTTCCTGAGGGGTGGAGGGGGTTGCCTGTGTACATGGGGCAGGTGTAACATTGCCCAAGATTCAGAGATTCAACTTGTTGTAGCTGGCCTTAGTGGATTTTATGACTGGCCATATTTTATTGCCATAATACTGATCAGAGATTACTTCCCTTTTTGGGTTTGCTCTATCATGTGGTGACGTCCTCATTCTCTTGCATGGTTTGGTAATGGCTGTGGTCCACCATGCCAGATGCCTGTGTGTATGGTATTGGGCCTTGGTTTTATTTGGGATTGCATAATCCATGCATTCCTGACTGTGTTCATAGAATGCATTTATAAAGGGTTCTGAGGTGTGGCCCATATTTTCCACAGGCACAGGGCCTTTAATGGATTCCACATCAGTTTGGAGGAGTGCAACATTTCTTTTACACATGTTTTTCACTGTGGTTTTCTGGCCAGGGACTGTGGTCAGGATGTGAATATCCAGTGTGATTACTCTATGGTCTGATCTTACCAGTGAGGAATACACTTCTCATCTGGCCATAGAGTACCCATGTTGCTGATTATCATATCCAGTATGCTTACCCCTCTTGTGGGAGTGGTACATTGTTCCTGAGCATTTTGGTTTATGGATTCTACGAACCTTTGGCCTAGGGTGTTGGAGCTGGGATAATGCTCCCAGTCTATGTTTGAGTATTTTCAGTCACCCAATATAATGTTGTTTGGAGAGATAGATATTTCCATGTGTTCCAACGTAGGCCAAGTGCAGTTCCTGGCATTAGGAGTGTAGCCTGTAGCAGGCTACAAATTGGCAGGCAGTCTTAGCCACTGTTACTTGAGCATGGATAATCCATGCTACTTCTTGTTGTGGTACCAACATGGGGGTGTGGTTATCCTTGACAATTATTGCTACTCACCCTCCTTTTGTAGTTTGTTCCATGTTTTGGGGCTGTAAGGCATGGTATGAGGTGTAACCTGGTAGTGTTAGGGTGCTCTTGTGAGCCTTAACCCAGTTTTCTGTTACAGGACAGATATCAACATTCTCCATGCTGAGGGGAGTTTAGACTGCATGCATCTTGCAGTTGGACATCTGGCATTGGGTAGCATTACATCTAGGTTCTTATCCCTTGTGATACCTATGGAGGTGGGTTTGTGTTTTGAGCCTTACCTATTCAAGGCACAGTGGGGGTGACAACAGCCTTTGCCAGTACCCTACAGGCCAGGATTGATAGGTGCATGCCATCCCTAGCAAGTGGAGCATCGTGTCTTGCTCAGCATGTCATCCCAGACTGGCACGCATTGGATCCCCTTTGACTAATGGCAATACTTAAGCCAATTATTGTAATTGATCATCTTGTCTTCATATTGTGGCATCATGCTTGGTGAGGGTAGGATGTTAGTCAGGGTCATCATGTTTGCATATACTACATGGTGCTACATTGCTTAACACATGGCAATCATGCCTCAGGTGGTGCTGCAGGGCTGTCTATGTTGGATGCACATACTACACTCCCTGTACATGTTTGATAGCAGGTTGTGTCAACTTAGGCATCCCTTTTACTATATGTGTGAGTCAGAGAGAGGTATCATTTCCTGGGTTCCTACTGAGCCAGCGTATGTGCTATGCGTTGCCGCTTTGCCAAGGCCAAGGCATACTGGGCACGCCTCCTTCTGTCTACTGGGGCAGGTTCAGGTTGTTCCTCCTCTGAGTCACGCTCTGCCTGTGATTGGCTTGGCAATGGTGGGGGGCTGTTTGGCCCAGCCCTATGCTGGTCCTGCTGCAGCTGTTTTCGCTGAATCATATTATGTAGCATAGCACATACCATGATGATCTGGGTACATGTAGTTGGTGAGTACTGCAAGGCTCCACCAGATGTGTCCAGGCACCGGAACCGTGACATGAGCAGCTCAAACACACGCTCGATTACATTTCGTGTTTGTGCATATGCCTCATTATGGCATTCTTGTTCAGGTGTGTGTGCGTTTCTGATGGGTGTCATCAGCCACGGCTCCAGTGCATAGCCAGCATCCCCCACTAAGTGACCATGTGGGATGTCCCCATTGGCAAATGTCTGGTACAGCTGCGTCAAATGCCAGATATGGGAATCATGGTAGCTTCCAGGGCAGCCAGCACACACATTCATTATTATGCCCTGGGCATCACACACAATGGAGGGGAAGCCCTTGCGGTTAATGTAGGCCCTACCCCGCTCACCGGCTGGTGCTTTGATGCATATATGCGTGCAGTCTATTGCACCCACTACCTCAGGGTATTCCGCTATTTGCTGGAAGAGACGCATATTGCTGGCCAATACTTCACGGGAATTGGGGAAATATACATGCTCACCGACATGTGCTGACATGGCATCCAGGAACTGGTGCAGTACCCTGGATGCTGATGCTTGTGATATCCCCATCATATCACCAGTTGGTCTCTGGAAGGTACCTGTTGCTAGTATTCTTAGGCCAACACATACCTTGGTTTCCACTGGGATGGGTTCCCCTCTGTTGGTTCTGTGTGTGAGGCGTGGCCTGCACAGCTCAACAATTTGCTGCAGGAGGTTTCTGTCCACTCTATAGTGCTCCACTATCTCCAGCTCATGTAACCCCTGGTAGGTGATCCTGGGCCTGTACACTCTTCTCCGTCTCCTTACTGTGGGTTGTCTGGCAGCATTTGCATAGTCACCACCCTCAGCAAGTTGCATATGTCTCCTTATAACAGCTATGGCAGCCCCTAGCATTTTTGGTCTGAGTGAAGCTTTTTCAGTTTTCACTTCTAGTAGCTCACTCCTCTGTTGCAGTGTCTCTTGAGAGAAACATTCTGCACTGTTGTTTGCAGAGTTTTAAGTGCTGGGCTGGGCTACTGTTCTGCCTGTGTAATTGCCTGCTTCTGATTGTTTTCACCTGCTAGCTCTGCCAGTAATCCCTGCTAGCTTCCTACTATTTCTCATGCTTCCTTTTTCCCTTCTGTTTCCTCAGGGTGGAGCAACTCGCATACCAGCGAAAACACGCTCACAGTGGCTAACACGTGCACACACATGCTTAGATGGACTAGAATCTGCTTATTCGGGTTAAAACGCGCGCACACCAGCACAAACAAGTTTACAGGTGTTTAAACAGGCTCCTACATGCTTATTCTGCCTTAAACGCGCGCACTCACGCTTACACGCGTGCACTCTATCTTTCTCGTGCCTACCAGCGCGCACACGCGTGCATGCACGCCCTGCAAGAAACTTTGGTGTTATCCATAGTGTACACCTTCCATTTCTTGGCTTTCCCATGCCTACTTGTTGACACTCCTCTTTCCATGATATGTGACTGACAGATTTCACATGCCACTGTGCTCCAATGAGCTGCATTCCTTTAACACATTCCCCCCTGTGATGTCACCTATCTCCTACTCTGTTACTCCCCCTTATCCTACTCCTACACTGCACGGATTTTGCTCATTTTCTATGTATCAGTGCAAATCACTATCCTACCACTCATTTACATAGGATTGCCTACTAATGCTTAGTTACATGTCTTACACTCCGCTTCCCCCCTTAGCAACCCCTACTCGGTGGCCATGTTGTTTTAGCCTGCTATTCCCTTCCATTGTATACTCATGCTTTACATAAACCAACATTTGTGGGTTTAATATTTTTATTTTTTGTTTTTTTTATAGCGCAGCCCATTTGCGCGATGCTGTGCTACGTTTAAACAAAAATTATTTTTATTTCATGTTTGCATCAGGGTATGTTGCCAGTGGCCACATATTTGGCCATTGGCATGCTGCCTGTGACATTTGCAACCTTTATTTGGAGCTGACAAGGCTCCATTGTGTTATTTGCAGAACGGTACTCAGTTATCAACTGAGTACATTTCTGCAGATAACACAGCTCTTACACGGGCAGGTTTCTGCTTCCTGGATTGCGGAATTACCTCATTTGCATACCTTTCGGCTGCCAGTGAGGTAATTAGCATATCCTCGCCCTACCCGTGTAAGAACCATTTTAGGTGCTCTCTTACACGCATATTCAGGCTGTTCCTGGATCGCGATGGCTGCATGGAGTCTTACACTACTCTTAGACTCCATGTAAGCCATCGTGAATCCTGCCCTAAGTCTTTTGGTTAAAGCACCTGGGCTTCAGACCAGTTGTTTTACACTAAGAAGGTTTGTGGTCTGCACTGTTGTGGTAGGACAGGTAGCTTACATCCTTGTAAGTTGGGAATTGCTGATTGAATGAAGGGCTCAGTGCCTGTTATTCTAAAAGTGTATTAGTTCTGGTTAAGCAGTTGGGCTCCAGGCCAGTTATTTTACATTAAGAAGGTTTGTGGTCTGCACTCTTGTGGGAGGAGAGGCTAGTTTCTGCCCTTCTGAGCTGGGAATTTCTGGCCAAAGGCTGACTGTGCCTGCTTATTTGATCTGTTTTCCTGACATTGGTGCACCTTGTCTGCTGTAGCATAGACTAGATTCAGGCCTGCTGAATCTAGCTTTGTTTGTATAACTTGAGCACTAATCCAGGCCATCTTTTTGGGAAAAAGTTCCCCTGCAACCTAGTGGCAGGAGTATGCGGTTAGAACTTGTCTGATTGAAGACTGTTGGAACAGGGCTCAGTTTTGAGTTTTTTTACTGGTTAATGGGTAATTTGTTTTAATCAGTTTGCTCATTTTCTATTGTTTAAATAAATTGCACTTTATTCATCTGCTTTTACTGTAATTGTGTTTCTTCCCACTTTATTACCTTATTTTGCTTGTGCTTCTTCTTAAAAGTACTCAATTATTACTGCTTGGTAGTAGCCTGATTCAATTGTAACTGTTATTCTAAGCCTTTTGGTTTAAGCACTTGGGTTTCAGACCAGTTGTTTTACATTAAGAAGGTTTGTGGACTGCATTGTTATGGCAGGACAGGTAGCTTAAATCTTTCTATGTTGGGAATTGCTGATTGAAGGCTCAGTGTCTGTTATTCTAAAAGTGCATTAGTTCTGCTTTAAGCACTTGGGCTTCAGGCCAGTTATTTTACATTAAGAAGGTTTGTGGTCTGCACTCTTGTGGGAGGAGAGGCTAGATCCTGCCCTTCTGAGCTGGGAATTTCTGGTTAAAGGCTTATTGTGCCTGCTTATTTGAACTGTTTCTTTCTGAAATTTGTGTGCCTTGTTTACTGTAGCCCAGACATTAGTAGTTTATTGGCCATTTTCAGCTAATTTCTCTCTCTTTCATTTCCCTGCTATAAAAACCGCATTTGCACAGTTTTGTGCGCTGGGCAGCGCCGGTTAGCTAGGGTTAAACTATTCCTGGCTCCATGAAGTCTACTCTTCAATTTTTCCCTTGGAACTAGACAAACTTTCAATTTAAGCACTCAAACCATTCATTTCACAGCCCAGCACTTGCTCAAAACTCATAGCAAGCACTAATTAACCGTAGCACTAGACCCCCCCTATACTGTCCAGAAGGACAAGGCTCTCCATTCATCCCTACCAGCCAATCAGTAAAACAGCTCACTTTACCTATTCAGGCATGTCCAAAGGGCAGTTTCAGGTATACTCTCCAGTCAAACTGGTGAATCTGGGCATTTTGAGGCAATGTTACAACTGCCTCATGTACACAGACAACCCTCTCCTCCTCCCACCAAACACTAATATATATGCGAGAGATGCAATTATACAGCCAAACCTGAAGGCAAAGCTCTCACAATCCAAGACTGGAACTGACAGTCAAGAGGAAAAGGAAAATACTTGCAACACACCACCAGTCTCACATAGACCTACTAAACCAACACCGGCAAATAACACATATAAATACATGAAAACATACTCGGAGGCTCTAAATAAAAATCTGCAAAAGCAACAGAGACCTCCAAAGCAGACACCCAAGCAACCGCCACACCCCATCACAAACCATGAAACACATACGTCACATAATTAGTGTGCCATGCAATCACAGCCCTTAAGGCAAAATAACATACCCAACACAGTAGTAATAGGAGACTCTATAGTCAGGCACACTGATGTCCCACTAACTAGGCTGAACAAGGAGAAGGATACAGTTAGCTGCCTGTCAGGTGCCAGGATCCGCTACATAACACAAGCACTCAGGTCGCTCCAGACAAGTACAAATTCATCTCTGTCATTGTCCATGTTGGTGTGAATGATCTGAGACGTACCTCCCTGGACTATATGAAAAGAGACTTGGAAGAGCTCTCTGATCACGTAGCCCAAGCCGGTATGACCCTGACCCTGAGTAGCATCCTGCCCTCACCAAGAATGATGTCACAGTATAATGAAAAAAATTATCAATTTCAACAATTGGCTATGTTTCTGGTGTCATTAAAAGGGGATCCAGTATCTGTCCGCCTGGGATGACATGCTCGACAAGCCACGTTGCTTCACAAGAGATGGCTTGCATCTGTCACCCTTAGTCTTTCGAATACTGGCTAAGGCTTTTGCCTCCCCCCATAGTGCCTTTTTTAGGCAAGGCTCAAAAGACAAACTCACCACCATAAATAGCACAAGTAATCAAAAACTAAGGGTAATGCTATTCAATGCCAGAAATCTAAACCTCAAAATGCACGCACTCAAGGCATTCTTCAGTATGGAGAACATCGATATCTGTGAAGTAAAAGAAACCTGGTTTAAGGCTCCAGAGAGCACCCCAGTACTACCAAGCTATAACTCATACCATACTTTTCGGCCACAGAACCCAGACCGAAACACAAAAGGCGGGAGTGTATCCATATTCATCAAGGATACTCACACCTCCAGGTTAGTGGCACAGCACAATGCCTCTGAAATCATCCATGTGCAACTAACAATGGGCAGAACTGCAATCCAAATTGTAGCTTGCTACAGATCACCCACCATGACTCAGGACTCACATTCCACCTTTCTGGAAACAGTGGAAAATATGAAAGTCCTACCAAATGCCCTAATATTGGGTGATTTCAATTACCCAAACATTAACTGGGAGAACTATTTAAGTACTAACTCCCTTGCCTAATGCTTCCTAGAATTTATAAACTCGAATGCCTTGGATCAACTGGTCAACATCCCCACCAGAGGTGACAACATATTGGACCTGGTCATCACCAACATGGGTGACCGGTGTTCTACACCGGAAGTCAACCCCTCACTGGTTAGATCAGACCATAGACTAATCAATCTGGATATCCACATTCTGCTCCCACCCCCAATCAAGACAACCACAGTGAAAAACTTTTCAAAAGCAAATGTCACGTTACTTAAGACCGAGGTGGAAAGGTTCACAGCCCTCATGCTAAAGGACAATGCTGTCCAAGCTGCTGAATCCCTTACAAAGGCACTCTATTATCACCTACAAGAATGCATGGATTGTGCTATCCCAAGCAAAACCAAGTCTCACTCCTCCAAGAAAAGGAAACCAGTCTGGTGGACCCCTGCCATAAACAAGCTATACAATAGAAGGAGGAAACTAGTACAGAAAATAGTAAAATCCCAAGAAGTAAAGAAATCCCTGATCAGTATCAGCAAGAAACTATGATCCTTCATAAAATCATCCAAGGCTAGCTTTGAAAGAAAAATTGCCAAAGACTCCAAAGATAACCACAAAGAGTTCTTTAGCTATGTCAAGATAGTCTCAGATCTGCTCTGAGTTAGTGCAGAATGGCACAAAATACACTGAACTGACTGATATTGCCAACATTCTGGCAGACAGGGTTAGTGCAAACTTCACCCCCCTCTCACCCCGTAAAGGGCCCATAACCATACCAGAAGAATGTAGAGCCCCGGCAATCACTGACACATATGTTAAAACAGTCTTATCCAAAGCTAAAAACACAGCTTCAATGGGACCGGGTGGTGTCCCATGCTGTGTCTTACACAAACTCCAAAATGAATGAATCCCTCACCTAAACACACTGTTCAAACGGGTCTATATTAAAACATCGAAGTTTTAAAACATCGAATGTTCTAATATCGACCCCAAAACAGCAAACGCTGAAAATAGTGAAGCTGCAGAACACCAATTTTTTTTCCTAGGGAAAGAATTTGGTTGGCCATTTCTGTGGCTTCGCTATTTTCAGCACTGTGGTGGAAAGTTACGGGTCAGGTTCAGGTATATGTGCGATTGTGCGGACGTTAGGGTTAGGGCGCGGGTCAGGTGAGTGTGCGATAGTGACGGACCTTAGGGTTAGGGTTTGGGTTAAGGTAAGTGGATAGATAGCAGTGTATGTACAGTTTACTGTAGGGTTAGATGTAGGATTTTAAGTGTATGTATGTGAATTGCTGTTTTTTTGGTGTGCTTGCGTTGTGTTTCTTGGAACAGCAATTTTTTTTCCAGGGAAAAATTTTCTCTTCTGAGCTTTCGATGATATCATATTTCGAGATTCCAAGTTCGAGCTTATGGTGTTCGATGTTTTGGAATTTCGATAACATGATATAGACCCATTCAAACTCAGCCTCTCTACAGGCTACATACCCATAGAGTGGCACACAGCAACAGTTATCCTGCTCCACAAAGATGGAGCCACAATGGACCCCGGGAACTATCACCCTATAAGCCTGACTAGCCTGGTCTGCAAGGCTATGGAGCGCATCATCATGGAAATCATTAACAGAGACATTGGGAACCTCCAAACTTTGGACCCTACCCAGTTTGGCTTTGTTAAGGGCAGATCATGCCTCCTAAATATGATGGACTTCTTTAAGACAGTTACCAAGGGGAAAGGAGGTCCACACAGCCTACCAAGACCTCGCAAAGGCTTTCGACACCATTCCCCATTCTGGTATTATAGACAAGCTCACCAGCCTGAACATAAACCCCTACGTCACGAGATGGGTTGCTAATTGGCTCATGGATAGAACCCACATGGTGAGAGTTGCAGGTCTAGGTCCGACTCTAAACCGGTTAGAAGTGCCGTCCCCCAGAGCTCAGTCCTGGGGCCCCTCCTGTTCAGTATATACTTCTCAGAGGTACAGGCAAGCGCAGGACTATGGCTGACCACGTTCACAGATGACTGAAAACTGGGGGCCATAATTGACTCTTTGGCTGATACAGACATCCTCCAGAAGGGTCTCACTGAGACGGATACCTGGTGTCAAAATCATGGCCTCAAGCTAAATGCCAAAAAGTGCATAGTCATCCCCTTTGGAAAAAACAAAGTACCCGCAAACTACTACATACATGATAGTCCCCTAAATACAGAAAATGAAATAAGGGATCTGGAGACCCAAGTAGATAATAATCTCTGCTTTGATAATCATATTGCCAATGTGGTTAGAAAATCCATCTATGTGGCCCACCTAATCACAAAAGGGTTCACATCTAGAACAAAAGAGGTTATTGTGCCCCTCTACTCATCACTCATCGGACCCATCATAGAGTACAATGCCGCATTTGGGATGTACCTTACAAGACACCTGCAACAGCTGGAAAGACCACAGAAGTACCTTACCAAGAGGATTACTGGCCTCAAACAGATGCCCTAAGAAGCCCGACTGAAGAAACTCCAGCTGTACTCAGTTGCATACTGCCTACTCAGAGGTGATCTCTGCCTGACATACAAGGCCATGTCCAACCCAGAATTGATGGACATGCTCCACCAAAAAAAAAACAAATCCCTGAGAGCCACACGCTCTAGAGAGCTAAACCACACCATAACAATAAATAGGACTTGCTGAAGGGATAGATTCCTGTCCCAGAGACGCCCTATGATTTGGAACAGGATTCCAATCTACATTAGGCAGAGCCCCTCACTAACACTCTTCAAGAGAAACCTTGACGAGTGGATGGGAAACAGAAAATTTACCCCAGGGATCACTGCAGTGGCTCTACAGGACAGAGGCACAGAGATCTAATGGCTCTACTGGACAGAGGCACAGGGAACTAAACTAAGTGGGCTGCAAAAGCCAACACATTCTGGCTAGATTTACATATGTCCTCGGGCAGATAGCCTAGTACTTACCTATGAACCTATGAACCTAGTATAACACATTGCTGAAATTTGCTTTACATAGGGAGGGGGAAGTAAAACAGAGGGAGCCTGATCTAGTTTTATTCACACTAACAGACTGACAGGCTGGAAGTTATTATATTTTTTTACTGAGTGTTAACATGTAAAAATAACAACAATTGTATATAAGATAACAGCTAGCATTCTTGCAGAAGCAGAGATGCAAAACACTAATAAGCCTTTCAGACTTTCCTTCATGTATTACTTTTTGTGCAACATCATTCTGTACAAAAAATAAAATATAATATAAACCAAATATATAATTTAAGAGGTTAAGCCTCCCTGAACTATTAGAATTACTTCTCATTATTCGGATAAAAAGTCGGCCTAATGTTATTTACTAATATAAATTGGCTGGTACAATATGTTTATTATACTGTCTAGATTATAAAATGTGACATATATGTTATTGGTTACATACTCAGATTAGTAAAGCACAGTAAACTGTACAGCTGACAGCATATTCAGCAATGTCCTCCAGCATCCAAATAAACAACAGTGTCATACATTACCGAAATAAGTGGAGAAACCTGCAGTTTATTACATACTACTAAAGAAGCAGGTATCAGAAAGGTGCCATAAAAAGATTTTCAGTTTCTTGTGCACAGCATTTCAGTACTCTGTAACTGGCTGTATCAAATATACTCAGCTTTCAATTTTGGTTCACAAGAATTGCCAGAAGGGAAGAAGATGAAGTTTATTTTTGTTTTTCACTTGTTCCCCTTTCTCTGTGTTTGCACAACATCAGAGTTGTTATATAAAGAGATTGGGACACGGGGACTTGGACCCACACTGGGTTCTGCTGAGAGCTTGCTTCCCTGCAAAAAAAAAAAAAAAAAAGAAAGAAAAAATTTAGAGTGTTATATCAAGTTTTGAGAGCCATTGATATAGTTATACAATGTACTGATAATTAAAATTTTCAGCTGCAACTGGTTATGTGTGGATTAAAATTAGACTATTATAAGTGCTCACGTGCTACAAGCTCAAGATACACTTGTTTGTTGTCACTTGTTCTAATTAGTAAGTATTCCAACTTCTGACAGCTCAGCCTCAGTAAATTACTGATCTCTTCCACCAACCAATCCTACCTAAGCACATAAATTTACCAAAACCCTAAATCTAACAGTAAAAACTCCCACCCAGTCCACAACCCTAGCCATTGCATATCCCCAATCACTCCCTAAAGCCTAAATGTCCACCCACCCTTCATAAACCTAAAGTCCTTATTTACTCCCTATCCCTAAAACACCCATCCTGCTCCCTAAACATAAATCCCTCTCCCGTTCCCTCTACCTAAAGACCCTGATTAGTCCCTAACTCTAAAATTCCACTTCCACTCCCAAAGTTTAAAACTCGCTTCCTAATCCTAAACTTAAAACCCCCACTGCTCCCTAAATTTAAAGCACAATGATTGATTCCTAACCCTAAACTCCCTTTCCTCTCCCCAAACCTAAATCCCCCAGCCTTCTCCCTGAACCTAAAGACCCCTCTCAAATGTTACTTAAACCCATAGCTTGCACTCCCACCACCATTGCCTCTGCACTAACCTGAACTTGAATGCTGTATTCAAGTGAGGTGCACCATTCATGAGGACAGAGTACAGCTGTTGCACCTCACTCAAAAACAGTATTCAAGTTCAGGTTATGAAGGTTCAGTCATGCCAGCTACCAGACACCTGTGTCCTTGTCTGTGAGGTAATGGGATTTGGGCAGCAAGGGCTCAGGCAGCTGTAGAACACCTGATTAAAACAGCATTCCATTAATTATAGTAACCTCTAACTCACTGCTCTTGATACAGAAATAAAAACAATAGAATCCTCAAGATTCTTAGAATGCTAAAATGCTTGTAACCTAGGAACTTCTTGCAAGTCAAGTACACTGTTATGACTAATATACTATCACCTTCTCTCTTGCTACAGAAGGTCTGAATTATTTGGATAATTTTAAACTAGCAAAGGCCTTTGCGTCTTTCGGCTTTTCCCGAGTAGGGGTTACCACAGCGGAACTCCGGTCCGCTAATGATTGGTAGCTGATTTTTACGTGTCGAGTTACCAGCCCTGACACACAACCTTCAATTGTGTGTGTGTGTGTGTGTGTGTATGTGCGTGTGTGTGTGTGTGTGTGCATGTGTGCGCGTGCGTGTGTGCGTGTCTGTGTGTCTGTGTGTGTGCTTGTGTTTAAGTACATGCACGTGTGTGAGTGTGACTGTGTGTATGTGTGTGAGTATCTGCTTACCTATCAGGGTATTTAGTTTAGATTATAGGTTCATAGGTAGGTACTAGGCTATCAGCCCAAGGGCCTACGTAAGCCTAGCCAGCAAGGTTCCATGGCATACGCCACCCAAGAAAGTTATTTTCCTGTGCCACTATGGAGCAGAGACACAGAAGTGATCCTATTTCCCATCCACTCATCAAGATTTTTCTTGAAGAGTGCTAATGAAGAACTTTGCTTGACATAGATGGGTAGCTTGTTCCAGAGCATAGGAAGTCTCTGGGACAGGAATCTATCCCTCCAGCGTGTCCTGTTTATTGTGGTGACAGGGTTTAGGTCCCTAGAGCGTGTAGCTCAGAGGGATTGGGATTTCTTTAGGTGTAGCATGTCCAACAGCTCTGGGTTTGACATAGCCTTATATGTTAGGCAGAGATCACCTCAGAGTAGACGATATGCTACGGAATAAAGCTGGAGTTTTTTGAGGCGGTCAGTGTAGGGCATTTGTTTGAGGGCAGTAATCCTCTTTGTGAGGTACTTCTGTGGCCTTTCCAGCTGCTGCAGATGTCTTGTGAGGTACATTCCAAAAGGGGCGTTGTACTCTATAATGGGTCTAATGAGTGACATGTAGAGGGGAACAATGACCTCTTTTTTCCTGGATGAGAACCCTTTTATGATGAGGTGTGCCACGTAGAAGGACTTCCTGACTACTGTGGTGATGTGACTATCAAAGGAAAGACTACTGTCCACCTGGGTCCCAAGGTGTCTTATCACACATTCGGTGTTAAGTAGATTGCTGCCTATGTTGTAGTTCATGGGTACAGAGTTTTTATCAAAGGGGATGACACTGCACTTTTTGACATTGAGCTTGAGGCCATGGCTCTGACACCAGGCATCTGTCTCAGTGAGGCCCTTCTGTAGGATGTCCACATCATTTGGGGACTTGACTATGGCTCCTAGTTTGCAGTCATCTGTGAACGTCATTTGCCAGAGGCCTTCTGTCTTAGCCTGTACTTCAGAGAAGTAGATACCAAACAGGAGAGGTCCCAGGACGGAACCCTGTGGTACTCCACTTGTCACTGCTTTGAGGTCAGATTTGGAGTCTGCAACTTTTACAGTGTGGGTTCTGTCAGTGAGCCACTTGGCAACCCATCTTGTGATGTAGGGATTTATACCTAGTTTAGTGAGTTTAGCTATAATTCCAGAATGGAGGATGGTGTCGAAAGCCTTGGCAAGGTCAGGATAGGCTGTGTGAACCACCTTACCCTCATCCACGGCTTTGGGGACTGCCTCAAAGAAGTCGATCAGGTTCAGGAGGCATGATCTGCCTTTCACAAACCCGAAATGGGTGGGATCCAGAGTTTGGAGGTTACCAATGTCTTTGTTTATGAGTTACATGATGATACTTTTAACAGGTATCCTACTCCCAGAAGGTTGAGGAGTACTTGTACAGAAGTTGTGCCTTTCACAGTTAGCACGTAGTGCTCTTATCTTTCCTAATAATAATTAAAATAATAAAGACCTGCATTTCAACCATTACGTATAAAATTAGGGACAAAAATATTGTGCCGCATGGTTCCACACTTGAAAGCAGCATTGCATTCTTACTAAGACATCTTGTATTGTGCAACAACTGATAAAATGTACAAGGAAGACTACTAAAACCTTATTGCAATATGCTATGTGTATGTGTGTGTGTGTTTGTGTGTGTGTGTGTGTGTGTGTGTGTGTGTGTGTGTGTGTGTGTGTGTGTGTGTGTGTGTGTGTGTGCGTGTGTGTGTGTGTGTGTGTGTGTGTGTGTGTCTGTGTATGTGCATATTTAGAGTGATTTCCCTTATATAAATAGTACTTAATAACTTTGATAATAAACAGAATGTCCCATTTCTTCATTTCAACATCCTAATTATCTAATCAAATACCTTTTAATTCAAAAAATGCAATTAATACAGTCTCACTGTCTTCTGTTTCAAAAACATTATAATCTCATCTCTCCCTCTTTGTTACATTTGCAATATTAGGATAATTCCTAGTGCTCTCTCCCCATGAAATAAATACCAAGTCTGTTTGTTTTGTTTGCTTATTTATTCCATTTCCATTTGCTTACCTAAGTGGTTCAAATGAGCCAAATCCCATTTTTAGCTGAGGCCTGAAGAGAAAAGCTCCATGTCAAGACAGCTGAATACTACTTTAGTTTCACTTTCTGAGAAATGATGGAGAAGTTTCTGGAATATTGCTCTGGTACTTGGTCTGAGAAAGGGTTGGCTTCAGCATAATGGTTAAGGAGTTTACCTCTTAGATACAAGGTACAGGGTTTGATTCTCACCTTTGAGAAATTAGTTAGCCTTAAAATGGCTCACAAGAGAAGTTAGCCCGGTACTACCTATGGATGTATTAAAGGCTAAGCCATATAATGCAGGAATAGGGATGTGAAAGGATGGAAGTACACTTAGACCCTGGAGTTTCTACTGGGAGTAAATTATGCATACAGGACAGCTCATTGTTGCAAATTCAGCAAAATGATCTGCAAAGAATGACAGGAGTTACTACTGATGTCTCAAAAATTAATCTGTAATTTGATGCTCATTTAACTGACACTCCATTTTTAAAAAGTCGTAGACACCAAATACTGATTTGAACACTTCCCCACATACATTCAAGTGAATGTCTCTAGGTAATTAAAGTGCCATGTTCCTCCATCAGGACTGCCTGTTATCAACACCATCTTGGTCACTAACATCTCAGATACATCAAATGAGCCACTAACACTAAGTTCTGCAGGTGTTTAACATGAAAGGTATTAAACACCTGACAACAAAATTGACAAATTTCTATCCAGAGAGGGCAAGGAAACATCAGTAGAACATGTAAATGATTAAAAATGTGATGCTAAAGATGAAATGAAAATACACAAGGCTAGAAACAGAAATAAAAAATACCACTGCTCATTTGGAAAAATTGCATCTTGTTTAACATGAAGCAGTGTAAGGCACATCTGATGTCCCATCTGAAATTAATAAATAGTATATGTTTCCTCAGAAATACTTTCTTAATGACTTTGAATCATTGGCAAAATTACAAAAAAACAGCAAGTGTCAAAAAGGATGCTGTCTGTTTCTAAGGTGACCATCTGTCAAGTATTTTTCTTAACTGTAAATAAATTAGGTTCTTTGTCAGGAAACCTGATTTTGGTTAAGAGCTTGCTAGGTATTTTAACTCACTATCATGAGTGTGGTATGGAATGCCACACTTGTAGAATTCCACAGTATTTTCTGAAAAGTAAACTTAAAAAGCATAAGATAAACAAATGTAAAAATTTTCTGAACAATAAAAGCTATTAAAACTGTACAGATATTAATGTTATCAGTAAGAAGTATTCTTTACAGTGATAATGGTGCATTCATATTTTTTCATAAATAATATAATATAATGCATATAAATGCAAAATTATATTTTTGCTATACTTTCATAAACAAATAGTCATATCTTGGAAACTATAAAACCTAGACATATACATTTAGAACATTTCTGTTAACCAGACATAAGCTTTCATATGACAACAAGAATTTCCTCTATTAGGGCATGTTTAGAAATATGAAACATATGCTTAACTAATTATCAATATAAATAATGTTATATATTGCTCAAGATGTGCAACTTACAGTGCTAATTTCAAAGACATTTTTTTCGACAACATGTAAGGTTTCACCTGATATTATGTGACAGTTTGAAAGTCACTTGGTTTTTGAAGTATTAGGTACACATGGAAATATTATTTATTCTCATACTTACTAACAATCAACTAATAATATCTCAGGTACGGTGTGATATGAAAGGACACTAACAAAGTATTTTTCTGTATCCCTCCATGGTATATCACAGCATACCCCTAAAAATATCATGTAGGGCTCTAAGGTATGAAAATATAAGCATAAATATGAAAATAAGTCACAAAAAGTGATTGATTTATTTGCTGTAAGACACCCTTGATTAACAATTTTGATGCCATGTTGTTAATAACTCCTCACACTTTCTAATACTGCTTATTATTAGCTGGCAAGTCACTTAGTTAAAGAAGATACACCCAAAAAAGGACTGCACACCATAAGGAGTTTTAGGTGTGAACTGGAGGTATACCAAAAAGATGCTTTAGGCTTGAATGAGTTAAGTCGTTCTGAAAATATGCATATTTCTGAAGTATATTTTGTTTTTTTTTTCTCAAGGAAACTGCATTTTATTTTTAGCAATGCAGTGAATTAATACATCGTGTTAATAAAAATAGTGTGAATAGAATTATTAATCAAGAAAGAAAACTATATACAGTATGTACAAGCCTGAAATAAAATTAATAATAGTCACATTCCCAGAAGAGAAAAAATAAATAAAAGGAAATATGTATAACAACTATTTTCTTTAAAGAGAGTCAGGATTTACCTAGAAAATGTCAATGAGAAATATCACTTTTTTTCCAAGGATTATTTATAAAATATTTAGGATGGATTCTGTGTTCTTTGACTTTGGTTTCCTTGTCAGCTGTTTCCTTCAAGAAGGATACAAAGTCTCCAAAAAGTGCTGCAGCAGTGCACTTCCATTTTCTGGTGATGATTTTCCTTGCAACCATAAGAATAGTCCAAAGTAAGGAAAGGTTGTCATTATTCAATGCAAGGCCATTGTTAACATTAAATAAAATTAAGGATTTTGATAATGAAAATGAATATGAAAACAAAGTCATTAAAAAAATCATCTAAATCACACTAGAATTGATCTAACAGAGGACAGGTGTAAAAATAAGAATCCAGTCAGCTTTACATTCATGCATGTACCTCCAACAATAAATATCCCTGTATTTACCAATCATCTAAATCACACCAGAACTGATCTAACAGAAGACAGGTGTCAAAATATGAACCCAAACAGCTTTACATTCATGCATGTACCTCAAACAATAAATATCCTTGTTTTTACCAATCTTAGTTTACTTATTTGAGGTTATAGATGCTCTATGCAATAATTTCCATGTAAATATATGCCAATATTGTGTCCAAGATATAAGGTTGACAGAAGATAACATTTGAGATAGATTAGAAATATGACCCATAGTAATGTGATTCAAATATTTATCTTGTAATTTCATCTTACATTTTATAAGGATTTTATATAATTTGAAGTAATCTTTCTGATTTTTATTTATTGCAAATGATTTTTATATAGGTAATTTAATAATTTGGGGTATCTTTAAACAATGAGTTACTAAAGATTATAGAAAGGTCATGAGGATAAGTTATCACACTTTGTAGTAGTAACCAATCATGAGAAACTAAATCAAAATCATTTATAAGTTGATGCCTTTCTTTGACTTTGAGTTCTTTAAAACAATGCTGCCAAAAATAAAATTTTAGACTCCCAAGAAATAAAAGTTCTACTATGAACTTTATCAAAAAATGGTAATGCTGAAAGGACTTAAAGTTTCAAACCAGGTTTTAGTATCAACATTAGAAAGATTTTTTTTTTAAAGTTGTTAAGAATAGAGTTTACAAACTAGAGATTGTAGGTGTAGAAATATTATATTGTGCGATATAACAAGGAAAACTAAAAAAAAATATTAGTTTCTTTTTAAAGAAAATGTTACTTGGAAGATTATTATCATGCTGTAAAAACATCAAATGTAAGGATTTCCACTTAGAAATATAATTTGAATCTACCCAATTCAAATGGTTTTGAAAATTGAAGTTTTAATATAGGTATCAATATGTGGGAAATTACTTCCTCCTAGATCTCATGTTCTGATATGATGAGGAAAAGCTATTCTGTTTTTATTGGGAAGCCAGAGGAATTTTAATAAGAGCTTATTTATGTCATTGACAGAAGTTTTTTTTCTGAAAAGATCAATAGAGCTTGAACTATATATATATATATATATATATATATATATATATATATATATATATATTATTTTGGGTAGGAAAATCATTTTATTAACTGGGATCTATCTTCAAAGGAAATAAAGAGTTTATTTTATTAGTAAGATTTACTATTATTTTTAAATTACTATTATAATTTGTTATGCAGAGAAGGTGCCAACCAGCATCCATGGTACAATAAGTGTGGCACACTGGTCATGACATCAGTGTCATGGGGCAGGAACTAAACAATTCAGAAAAGTTGGAAACATTTCAATATCATGATACTCTGGGCTTCAGAGTAGGAACACAGCATAGCAGTGTACAAGTCTTCAACTAGTGAGTGACTAACTCTCACTGCAAGCTACACAGCTGATTAGTAATTCTTAGTATCACTGCATGGAGACAGTGAGACCATGGATATCATAACTGAATAGGTGGATCCATATTCTAGGATTGTTCACACATCATGTATAACACATGGAGACCAGTCAGGTTAGCTACCATAGCATATATGATAAGCATTAACTCTGCACACAATCTAGGCAGCATAAATGACCACTGCATATGATCACCATAGGTAAACTAGGTGTTCAGACTCAGGAGGCCACATGTACAGATATAATAATATAATCTGTAGTATATTTTACTTAACCATTTACTGTTTCACTTGGATTTCCTATTTGCATTTAAATTGTGCTGTCTGAATAGTGTTTTGTTTGCTTTAACTGGACTCCTGGGAGGTGTGAGATGTTATCATAATCAGACAGACTAATGAAAAAAAAATCTCTTCTTCTCACATCTACATTACCTCAGCAAAATTAAACTAGGTCTACAAAAGTCAAAGTCTTCTTCCTTGTAAAACATAAAATAATGGATTTGACCTCAAGTTGTAGTTTTTGTTCTCTGTGATAAAATTACGCATGTGTGTGGGGGGGGGGGTGTAGGTGTCCATCTAAGGAAATTATAAACTGCACATTGTACAATAAATCATTATTCATTTATTTATTTATTGCCCTCAGCTCCTTTGTATAATTTTTTAGACCTCATGGTTCTCTAATATAATGTTTTGAAAGCTATGCCAATAGCCAAAATAACAAATAGAATAAGATATAAATTATGACATGCAGATTGTATACATTAGCTCATATGCTACATTTTAGCAAATTACTTTTTTTCCAAGATTGTTACTAACCTGATTATTAACTATGAAAAGGAAGCAACGCATGTTTATTTATTGAAGAGGAGTAACTGGGTTATGGAAAGAGGGGGCTTTTGTTGGGTTTATGACTGTTCAAAGGGTGGTAACTCTACTTGCATCAGGAATTTAGAGTGAGTAAAACACTGAAGGAGATAATACATCATCCTTTCTAACAAAAGGATGTCAGTTATTTGAATAAGAAAGTGAGCAAACCAGTCCATCTTGTTTTGATTTATGCTACAAATGTGATTGCATCTAAATTAATTTAATCCTAGACTACTGCTCAGGTTCGGTAGCATGGAAAGAAAAATGACCAGTATGGAAGCATCAGTTTTCTGGATGGCTTTGCAATATGTCTTATCACAGAAACATGAATTAATCATGCAATCAGAATACTACAGATAAGTGAGTACAATGCATATCATAATATTAGAAACTACAAAAAAGAAAGAACAATTATCAACTGAGGGATAAGGATAGCCTGAAATTAGTTAGATCTTATACACCGTTACCATCATTGAGAAAGCCCTTACATTGGAATGTCTTGCCTCAACATTTATTCAAGGCTGAAAGCCAGTTTCATTTAAAAAGTGTTTGAAATCCTATCTCATTGAGCTTCTACAATGCAAATGTTTTAGCAAACTATGCTAATTCAGCTATTACATTCCAGATATATTAATATCCACCACTGGATATACAATTCATATATGGCTGTTGACAGAATTAATTCCCTGTAAATAAATATATCAGCTATTCTCTAATGGTAGTCAGTGCTTTACTCATTGTAAACATGTTAGACTTTCTCAGCTCAGTGTGAATGCTGAAATATGCTGTTTGCACTATGACATGATGTATCCTTTTTTTTAATAAACAAAAAAAATCTTTATTAAATTATCACATATGACATAGGCAAACCTACATTTATATAAATGAAAAACAATTACTGGATATATTATAAATTATGTATAATATTTGCAATGACATTATTTATCTTAATTACAATAATGCCCCTATTGATATATTTGCTTGTAACTATAAGATTGGCTCGTATTCTGGTTTTATTGCAGCTCTGTTGTATACTTGTGTTTTTCACTACATGCTTTCTGCATGATCATACGTTTTATTTTCATTTGCCACTTCCAGACCTGGGCTGAGGCTGAAGGCAGTCTTTGGATGAGTTCATTTACCTGGTTATCAAAGTTATAATTAATAAATAAAAAGATAGGTAAGATGCCTTTCTGTTTATGCAGATGATTACTTCTAGATATATTTGCAACCACTCATGTGTAACTGTAGAAATTTACATCAGCCATTAACACTAAAAGCACAAAAATTGTAGAAGCAAATCCATTCTGAGCAACAATCTCTGTCCCTATTTATGAACTTTTGATATGACCAAGCAACTTGCTATGGAAATGGAGACTCCTTAACAGCTAGCAGATCCACTGATGAACTTCTTTGATTGGTGCAGCTTCTCTAAGCAGATTGCAGAGGCTGGTTGGCTCCTGTACCATAACCATACCAGGAAAGAACATTAAAGCAAATCAAACTGAAAAGGTATAAGTAAGCATCATTTATGCCATGGGCCACCTTATTTGGTTAACAAGCAGCCATGTATCAAGTGCCCTATCATTTCTTATAGTCGTTCTGGAAAGAGACCTGGTCAGTTAATGAAAAGCATAACAATATTTACAAAAATGGCAATAATAAACAGAAACCCATCTCTCCTCTTAAGCTATATAACATAGCAGTGAATAGAAAATGAAAGGCAAAACTTTGAACTCCCTATAATTAACTTTCAGTCTAGCATGTCAGTAAACTAAATGAAACAAGTGGAGAGAAGTATTAACAATATAATTAATTGTTTCTGTACTGCAGTACAATTTCTGGGAGAAATTTAGATTACCACCAGTAGGAATATCACTTTCATTTCTCTTGAATATGAAATGTGATATTTGGTTAAGGCACTCAGCTATAGATCTAGATGGAAATATATGATAGCCGGATTCCTAACATTAAGTAAAGCTTTTTTCCTTTATAGTATCATGGATTTTCTTAGCCAGACCATCTTAATATTAGACAATTTAACATTTGCTCAGCTCCATTCCTTTGGGAAAGATCCTAATTTCTTTTACACAACAGTTGGGAGATGATCAAGAAAATCGCACAGCAGTTAAGCTGGTCTAAAGTTGTTTGATAATAACAGGACTTCCCCATTATCTTTCCAACATCCCAGTGGCAATACTAATGTAAACATCCATAAAATAAATAGCAGGATATATCTTTTTATGCCAGATGTTTATTATTTCCATAATGCTATATGTAACTTTTATTTTAATATTTGAAATGCTTTTCATTAAACACTTTAGCCAAACTAAAACTATTTTCTAAGCTTACCCACAACATTCACTGAGAAAGCAATTTAATATTAAAAAACAAAAGTGCACCAAGGTATGATAGCAATAATCAGTATTGATGGTGTGGATGTACATTATTTGCCCATATGTGCAGGAGTTAGACCACAAGGGTAAAGCTTGAGAAGTCTAATGAAAGTACATATGACAAGCAGTGTGCAAACCACATCATCAACACTGATTATTTCTTAAGTGAAAATAATTTTCTGCTTCCCCTGTTGTTTTAATTAAATTCAAGTATACACTTTTTATTTCAACCTAAAAGTGTAAAGTTTGGTTTATTGATTATACAGATAGTGCTATCTGAAATATGTAATCCAATTATTCTGGGCCTTAATGAATCTCAAATTCCAAGCATACTAGCCAAACATGCAACTTATTTCATATAAGACGTGATAAAAGATACACTTTGTTGGCAATTGTATATCTCCTGTCTTCTTTATACTGAGCTTGAGGAATTTCTTCTTAATATGGGTAATCTGATCACTTTAGATACTGCTATTGTGGGAAACAATATCTAAATACAGACTAAGTGGTATTGTCAATAAAAATATTTATGCACAATTCTTCATAGTTTTAACAATGATAATCTGGACCATACTGACTAGCGGAAATTTAGTGTTTACCTAGTTCTGACAGATGTTTAGTTATTCATTTATTTATGTATCTATTTACTACATTTGTTGACCAGGTGAAAGATTTGTTCCAAAGATCCTTTTCAGCTACACCTGTGGCCACTGCATAGAAGATTGACTAAATAACCCACATAAGATAAAATATAATAAAATAAAAGAACAACAGAGTGGTAGAGTAAGTGAATTTAGATAAGGTTTATGTATGCATGTATGTATGCATTTATTTATTTACTTATTTATGTTTGTTAACTGGGTAGGCTAACTGGTCCTAGCACCCTTTCAGTCATGGTCTGGATGCAATGGCCATCACAAGCACATTTGTAACACAAAAAGTCAAAGAAGGAACAGTTGTGATGTAGAATCAGTAACTTCAACTCACACAGCAATCCTGAAGTCTGAAGAAATATTCAACAAACTAAAATAGTCCAAATGAAAAATTTATTTCAGTACCTTTGTCCCACGGTATAAGATTTCATCAGAAATAAAGAACAAATCACGATCTCTGAGTAAATATCCTACAACTAGGAAGTGATGTAAACTCATTGAAGAATAGTCACAAATATAAAAATACTAAGAAATTTCTAAAATACAAAAATATACTAATATTTAAAACATCGTAAATACAAAGTCATTAATAATGTGATGACCTTAAATCAGTATTAATTGATGTAGATGCATTAAAACCATGGGCTGCTGTTACATTACACCTTAGCCACAAAAAAACACCCCTGTTTTCTAAAAGATCTTACCAATGCCCTCCTCTTTTTGCATTTTTAAATTGTTCCAATTCAAAAAATATATATTTTTAAAGAAGAGGAGGTCAAACTATGTATGACTAATGCTTTACTTGCATCCTTAATTCTCATACTGTTTATGTGTTCATATATACACTTCTGTGGGCCATTTTAAGCCTAGTTCATTTCCATTTTCAAAGTTGAGAATGAAAGCCTGTACCTTGTAACTCCAAAGTAGACACCTTAACCATTATATCAACCCCCAACAGTCTTTCCATTTTCCTTCTGCAGAAGGAATTACAGAAGCATTAAACAATGTAAACCACCCCAAAGTTCTACACCTAAAGCATCCAAGGCACCTATAAATCTTACGAGACACACCTAGGGATACACTGGTTCCTCTATACTGTACTGGCACTAATGAAAATAACCACATCTAACCAATACAAGATTGTTAATATCATGATTAATATACAATGATTTGCCAAGTTTTCAATGTTAAAATTTCTCATATATATAAAATAGGATGTTAACCCTAATTTGTTTTTAAAAGCATCAATAACAAAATACCAATTTTGTAACGTAAAATTTCTAACTCTGGTCAAGTCTAAGGAAAGGTCAAGACCAATTTTCATTAAAGGTCAGATATTCATTAAGGGTATTACTAATAGTCAGTGAATTATTCAAAAACTGATTCAAAATAATAGAATTTTGTATCCCTAGATTCTAGAATCTCTTTTTTTTGTTTCAGAAATGAAATCATCCGGGTAATATTTTGTTGCAAACATTTTACAGAGGTTTTCAAGTTCTATTTTAAAAATTAAATCCTGAGAAGTTAATCTTGCTTAATGCACCATTTAACCTTTGAGTATATTATGCTTTTTTGAGTGGATTACTGGTGTTAAAGTATAAATAACCATTATAAAACATGGTGTTTCGATAAATCATACAATGGAACTTCTTGATGGAAATATCCTTATAAACTGTGACATCCAAAAAACATTATAGAAGTTTAGACATTACATTCAAAATCAAAAATTCTGTGGCAGAATGTATATAATCAAAGAATTCCTTAATGAGCTGTTTGTCCCCCTTCCATAAAATAAATATGTCAGATAGGTTTGAAAGGAAGTCTATCAGTGTAGATAGGGAAAGATCATGTCCACCTGCACCATGTGGCTCCATTATGTACCATGTGCATGTTCAGAAAAGAATGTGGATAAGGCAAAAAATTGGGGTAAGACAAAAAAAAATAAGGGTAAGGAAAAATATTTGAAGTGTAACCATTGCTAACATCTAGAGTTAGGAAAGCAATATTGTCTTGAATCTAAACAGGAATTCTGGGAAAGCTGAAACAGGAAGACCATTGTTATTTCTGATGGTCAAAGTTGTTTACTCCCTGGGAGCAAAGGTACTTTGTCTAAGCCTGAGACTGAAGATAATGGAGGATTTGATAAAAAAGAAAACATTCCATACCTTTTTCCAAGTTTGAAATAATAGAAAAAAAAACATTAAAAAGCTTAAAGATGGGGCTATCTTTTTGAAGTTTGGGCAGAACTTAGATTTCCTGGAAAATTGTATATATATTACAATGGTTTTATTGTGGTGCCAGTATGGCTGTTAAAAGTAAATGGTATAAATCACCTTCAGTTAGCACCACAGCCTACCATGATTAAGCCCTGGCAATGACCTAGAAGACCAATGTTCAATTAACTGCCCTGACACTGGAACAGTCATACAGATGAGTGAGACTGCATACATATCTGCTGACCTCAAAAGACCCAAACATGGTGAAAATGTTGAAACATTAGGAGAATAAATCTAAGATGACTTCCCGTCTTGTTCTAGCAGAAGCATATTGGTGTCGATTAGGAATGGAAATCAAACCAGAAGTAGATAAAAATCAGGCAGCAACTGAATGTGCCAAAAAACAAAAGAAAGAATATAAGGTGAAGGATCAGATGAGAAGGCAAGAAATGTGGAAAATGCATAAATGTAGTTGCAAGTATAGAAAACTCCTGGAAGAACCTTATGTTGATCAGGATCGAACAAGGAATGGTTAAGGAGAGTTGAATCAAACCAAAAGATGAAAGGTTAATATTGGTGGCCCAAGATAGTGGGCTACATACACAATGGTTTACAAAGTCCATTGAACATGTGGGAGAAACAGACAAATGTAGGTTTTGTCAAACAGAATTGGAAACAGTTGCACACCTTGTTGCTGGTTGTGACATACTAATGGCAGAAGGACTATACACTGAAAGGCATAACAATGTGGTAAGACTGTTGTAGCTGAAAAGCACTGGAAACATTAGCCACAAAGCATCACATAAAATGATGGTCTACATCACATGGGTGATCCCATTACCAACAGTTCAAAAGATGCATGTGAGAAAACCACATATAGTGGTCCATGAAAAGAAGACAAAAGTAGCATCGATCATTCAAACTGCTACACCAAGTGACTACAGTGTCTTGCATCGATAGGTACACAAAATCATAAAATATTAAGATTTTCAGGCAGAAACAAGAGCAGTGTACAAGAAAGATACCCAGACAGTTCCAATAGTACTAGGAGCAACAGGTTTTACAAAAAAGAATCTGAAATCGTATTTAGATTTACTAGTACATGTAACTCTCTACGAATTGCAGAAGAAGTCATTACTGGGCACATTGCGAGTGCTGCGAATAGCACTTTTGCTGACATAAAGATTGAAACAATACTAATTTTATGAACTTTAATCATACTTTGACTTAGGAATGGGGTCCATTCCTGTCATAGTATTAGAAACCCCAAAGATTTGGAGAAATTAAAATGAGTGAGATCTGCAATCGAAGGTCTGCATACATATCTGCTGAACTCATTAGACCCAAACATAGTGAAAGTTTTAACACATGAAGGGCACAGATGTAAGATGACTTCCTTGCTTTATTTAGCAAGAGCATATTGGCGTCAAGCAGGAATATAAATCAAACCAGATGGAGACAAAAATCAGGCAGCAACTGAATGAAGAAAGAATATAAGAAGGAGGGTTGTATGAGAAGGCAAGAAATTTGGGAAAGGCATAAATATATTTGCAAGTACAAAAAACTCCTGGAGCAATATCATGTCAATCAGATTCTGATGCAGAAATGGTTAAGAACAGGTAAATTTAAACCAAAAGGTGAAAGGTTAATATTGGCAGACAAGGATAGTGGACTGCATATACGTTGGTTTACAAAGTCCATTGAACATGTGGGCGAAACAAATAACTGCAGGTTTTGAAAAACAAAACTGGTAACAGTCATACATCTTGTTGCTGGGTATGATACACTAATGGCACAGGGCCTGTATACTGATGTGTAATAATGTGGCAAGACTGTTGCACTGGGGATTGTGCAGACATTTCAATACTGAAGTAGCTGAGAAGCATTGTAGACAATGATGAAGTTTATATCATATGGGATCACCCATTACCACAATTCAAAAAATAAATGCAAGAAAACCTGATATGGTAGTCCATGAAAAGAAGACAAAAGTGGCATTAATCACTGCAATTTCTACACCCAGTGATTAAAGTGTCTTATGTACATACAGAAAAAAAAGCCATAAAATACCAGGATTTGTATGCAGAAATGAGGGCAATATGGAAGAAGGATGTCCAGACAGTCCCAACAGTAGTAGGAACAATGAGTCTCATGAAAAAGAATCTACAGTTGTATCTACTGAGACATGTAACTTCATATGAACTGCAAAAGGCCCTGAATTGTGATTCTGTGCACACTGCGGGTGTTGCAAAGAGCACTTTGGCTAATTTCAAAGATTGAAGCAATACTAATTTCACAAACTTTAATCATATTTTGACTAAGGAATGAGGTTCCTTTCCTGTCATGGTATTAGAAACCCAAAAATCTTAGGGAAATTAAACAATGATAGAGGAATGAATGGAAAGAACCAACTTCACTGTCTCTCCAGGGGATAAGGATAGTCATTCTAGGGAGCACATGTGCAAGTCACAATTTCCCTGGTGGTGACCACAGAGACAGCTTATAGTGTTTTCTGATAGGTGAACAGGGTCTCTTCTGTTGATTTATGTCCTATGTGGAAGTGAGGGACAGCCCAGTTCTGAAGCTCCTTGCATGTCCTACAAAGAGGACATCTGCTTTAGTGAAATTCTACCTTTCTTGAATTATAGTAATTACCAACATTCCAAGGCAATGTTATACAACAAATGGCTAATGGATTTTATCAAAATAAGGATACCGTCCTGATTAGATTCTGAAATGAATATCTTAGCAAAACTGAATGGTTTGATAGGGACAATCTAGTTTCTCAGGTGGTTGTTTGTCTTTTCGGCTTTTCACGGTTAGGGGTCGCCACAGCAGAACTCCAGTCCACTAATGATTGGCAGTAGATTTTTATGGTGCTGAGTTGCCAGCCCAACATCCAACCTTTAACAAAGGCACGCCCATTTACACGTCTTTCGAATGCCACTCGACTGTGGGGAGGACATGCAGACTCCACAAAGAAGGCATTCCAGCTGAGAATCAAACAGGAGGACCGCTTGCTGTGAGGCAACAATGCTACCGCTGCACCACCACAGCTCCTGCCTAGTTTCTCAGGTGGTAAATAACTAAATAAGAAGCATTCTGAATTAATAAAGCATTTTTAGAATACTTTCTTATTCTATCCAAAAAAACATGAACAGGACAATACACTTACTAAAATAGCAAAAACTGACAACACTAATATTGTGCAGTCCAATGAATAACACTGGGGAATTATCAGATAGCTAGTTCATAGATTCATAAGTTCATAGTTGTGTACTGACCACAAGGCATACCTTTCAACCTCTTAGTGCAAGAAATCTGGACAGAGACAAAAAAAAATCTGGGGGCAAAGGGCCCAGAATAGGGACAGATTTTAAAAAATGCTCTTATAAACTTAGAAAGTTGCAGAATAACAGGTTTTCCATTAGCATGTATTTTCTGAAGGGTATAAAGTCTGAAACTCAAATGCCAGTTATTGTTTAATGCCTTCAGTCCCTAATGATTTGCCAGCAAACCACAATTTTTATGAGGAATAGATAAAAAATTTAAGCAAAAAATCTGAACAGTCTGCAAAAATCTGGACAGTTGAGAGGTATGCCACAAGAGCCTTTTTAAGCCTAGCCATTCACCCCAAATCTTTAACAAGCTCTGTTACCCTTGATAAGTGTAAGCAGGAGGTTGGGAGGTGAAATATTTACAAGAAGGGACTTGGAAAATAAACCATCTACAGGCTGCCTGTGTCCATTAGAGACATAGGTGCCAAATCAGGAATGACTTTCCTGTTCCCCATCCAGATACACTTGAACTGGGTTAGGGAAGACTCCACTTCTTATGGATGGGGAGCCTGTTCCAGAGAAGGGATAGTTTCTGGGATACATACTTGTCTCTTCAGCAGGTCCTATTAATATCACAGGCAAGGTTTAAGTCTTTTGAATGAGGAATTGTGGTGCTGTTTGTTTTGCGGATATGCAAGAGGTTCATCAGAGTGGGGTCTGACAATCCCTAGTATGCCAAGCATAGATCCCTCTCAACAGTCTGTAGGAGACAGAATACAGGGATAGGGCCTTGAGGTGGTTTGCATAGAACATGCTATTTATGTCCTGTATTCTTTTAGTGAGGAACTTCTGTGGATGTTTCAATTGTTGGATATGCCTGGTTAGGTACATTCCAAATGGGGCATTGTACTCAACGATAGGTCTGATGAATGCCTAATACAGTGGAACAATGACTTCCTTGGACTTAGATGTCATATCTTTATTTATAAGTTGTACAACATAGAAGGATTTCCTCACTACTGTAGACATGTGATGGTCAAAGGCTAGATTACTGACTATATGAGACCCTAAGTCCCTGACTACTGGGTCAACTCTTAGGGGTGTGTTGTCAATATGATAGTTTTCAGGGGTGGATGAATTCCCAAAGGATTCTATTATGCATTTTTTGGCATTTAGTTTGAGTCCACGTATCTGGTAACAGATGTTGGTATGTTTTAGCCCTTCTTGGAGAACATTTGTGTCAAAGGGTGATTCAATAACAGCTCCAAATTTGAATAATCTGCAAATTTAGTCGGTGACCACTGACATTGGTCTTGACTTCAGAGAAGTAAATGCCAAAAAGCAGCAGTCTCAGTACTGATCCCTGAGGGACTCTGCTTGTGATTGACCTCTTTGCGGAAGTTAACTCCCCAATTCTAACTTCTTGGGTTCTGTCTGTGAGCCAGCTAGCTCTTCACCAGGTGTCATAAGGATTTCTACCTAAATTCTTAAGTTTGTCAACAATGTCCAAATGGAGGATTGTGTCAAATTCTTTGGCCATGTCAAGGTAGGCAGTGTGAAACTTTTTGCTCTCATCCATTGCACTGATTGGTAACCTTCTCAAAGAAGCCCACCAGGTTGAGTAGGCATGAGCTGCCCTTGATGAAACCAAACTGGGTTGGGTCCAGCGTCTGGAGGTTTTATATTTTATTATTGATCATTTACATAATAATTATTTCCATGGCTTTGCATATAAGACTAGTGAGCCTTATAGGTCTGTAGTTTCCAGGGTTTGTAGATGGCCCACTTTTGTGCAGAGGGATGAGTGTTACTGTTCTCCATTCATGAAGTACGAAGCCTGTTGGGAGGCTACCATTAAATAGCAATTCCGCAGCACCTGAAAGATCATGTTTCATGCTATTTGGAAGTCATCATGGGATATTTCTGGATTTCTGGGCCCATTGTTGCAGTGTTTTTGGCCTTAGACAGAGCATTAAGGACCTGTTCCCTAGTGATATTGGGAGGGGGGTTATATTTGATGGTATTTCCTGAGGGAAAGTTGATGGTGAGAGAGTGGGTAAAGCTAGAGCTGAATTTGTCTCTAAGTAGGTTTGCTATATCTTCTGTGTCAATGCAGGTGGCTTCCATAATGATGAGCTCTGGAAAACAATTGTGTATTGCCTTTGAAGTTGTGGAAATAGCTAAGGAATACCTTGTGGTTTCCTTGGCCTGGACAGCTAAATTTACCTCAGCTTTGGCTTTGGTAGACTTTATTTGTGCTCTGAGTTGTTTCTGGTATTATGATTCCAACAGGATGGCTTGCTTTTTGAGTTAGTTCAGTAATTCTTCCTGGTGGGTACAGCTGCCTCTATGCAAGTATTAGCATGTTTTACAGGATATCTGTGAACAGCTCTGCTTAGACATCAGTGTCCCCAGAGTTTATGGGGGATTAAACTTTTGCCAGGTTATCTTTTAATAGTAGAAAGTTAGCCTTATAGAAGTTCCTGAATATGCCAGTGTTAGCTGGGGTTCCAGGTTGTATTTTTACTTCAAAGGAGACCATTGGTGGTCTGACCTTACCAGAGAAGACATTACATTAGGGGGTGTGCAACACTCTCCCATATTAGTGAGGACCAGATCCAGCATGGTTACACCCCTTGTTGGTGCACTGACAATCAGGTCCAGGGAGTTTGTGTTTACAAAATCAAGAAATCTGTATGCCTGTACATTTAAGTCACCCATAAATATGGTATTGGGTTGGATGCTGAGTGTATCCAATAAGTTTAAATACATGGTATGGGTTTCCTGGGTCATAAAGAGAGACCTACAGCTTGCAGGAAGTGGTACTGAAGTTTGCCTATGGAGATTTGAACGTGGAGAAGGTCAACTGCATTGTCCTGTTTGTCTAGCCTTGAGGCATATTTATTTTTGATGGAAATCGAGACACCTCTACCTGTAGTCCCTGTCTGTGTAGTAGCTGGTCTAAATGTGTGGAAGGCATTATAACCTTGAACTGTTGGTGTGCTGTCCGTGGCTTTAAACAATGTCTCAGTGACCACACAGACATCAGCATTCTCTAGGGGGAAGAGAGCTTCTAGGGAGTTTAGACTCATGGCACTGAGCAGTAACACCTTTAGGCAGAAACATCTTCCTATTATAGCTATCACTGAAGCTTGGCGATGTAGTGATGTTCACATATTAAAATTTAATAACTATGAATGCCTAAAAACTGACATTTTTGGAGGTGGAATTGTTGTTTTTGTTCATGATTCCATCCCCTTAAAATTATTATGAGATAATATTGATATAGAGTCTCTTTCCATTGAACTTTCTTGATTTTTCAATAATACCAATTTATATATAATTTGTAGTTATCACTGCTCAAAACTGAATATTGAGCAGCAAACTCTGTATTTGCAATTCATGGTTAACAAACTGAATTTCAAAGACTTGATTACCCTAGATGACTTTTATTTTCCTAGTATTAACTTGACGTGTGAAACATGCAGCTCACCAACTGAATATGAATGTAATGACTTAACAACATCAAGGGATATAGTCCAGATGACTGATTTTCCTATTCAAAATAACACCTTGGTTCTACTGCTTACTAACATTTGTAATAAAATTCATAATATTAAATCTCTTCTCCCATTATGGGCCTCTAATAATTTGGATTTAGAAATTACTGTTAATTCATATATTAACTCTTCTAAAACAGTTATAACTGCTCAAGGAATAGTGATAAAATACTTTTTGAAGAAATTAATGACCTGGAACTGGAACACTGAAGTTGCATCTGTACCATCAGCAACATGGTGATTGTTTGAGAGCAAATGCTCATAGCTATTAAATGTGTGCAAAATGATTAGGTTAACCAGACAAAAACGGATTTCATCACCATGACAAAATAGGAAACTCACTAAATTTGTAAGGAAAACATAAAGAGCTTCAAACTATTTATACAATTTGGTTCAGACTACTTAAAACAATAATTAACCATTTATTTTAGATTACTGAAAAATCAAATTAAGACGTCCAAAACTGCTTATGAAGAGTCATTGCCTAAGAATGATGATCTTAAAAAGTTTCATACTTACGTCAACAGTCTCACAAAAGCTTACAATAAACTTGGTCCTTTTCTTAATCAGGTAACATTTCTTTGCATATCTTCTGAAATAGCTGATTTTGTTATATGACTACTTCACCACTTTAGTTTCATCAAATACTATAGTTATTGTTGAAATCCCAGTTCCTGATAAATCTCATACTTCATGACCATTAGTTAAAGAGGATATGGTGAAATCTGCATTAAATATGGTTAAAAAGAACAGTGGTGCTGGCCCTAACTCTATAACAGGTTGTTTCATTCATTGCCTTTGCATTTCATTTTTCTCAGTATGCCATCTGTCCCTGCTGCTTCTCACATGCTTGATGTGCCATCTGTTCCTGTTGCCTCTGACCTGCTTGATGGAGCATCTAATTATGTTATCAATAGCAGGAGGATTATGATTGGATTGTCGTATAGAATTTTGAGAGGAAAATGTAACAGTGACATCTCTCACAGACAGCTCAGTGTTCATGTCTGTCTCAAAGTGTTCTCATCACTTGCCTCAATGACTTAGTTTCCATTTAGGAGGTTTCTGTCATTTTGAAACTGGAGAGAGGAATGTTATGCATGTTTGGAACCAGAAGTCCTTAAAACAGTTTATCAAGCACTCCTTTGAAAATTTGGATTTGTCATTCCAAGGTGACAAAAGAAAGACAAAGACAAACACTAATTTTTGTTTTGTTTCTGTGTAGTTTTAACTTTAGCAGAGTTTTCAATTTTAGGTAAGGGTTATACAGGTGTACAACCCCTCATATGGCAAGGGCAGGGGATTTTCCCAGGTAAAATATGATTTTCAATTATTTTTGTATTCATGACCTTTTCATCACTAAAATCTACATTTGTTCTAAATTTGTGTAGAACTGTATATACTTTTGGCATAGGCACATTAGTGGGCATTAGAACCACAAGATCTTAAACAACAAATGGATTCTGCATCCAGAAAGAAGCTGTATATGTCATACTTGTCAAAAGAGAGCACAGCCTCCTTTGTTTTGTCTTGTCATTTTTTCTAGTATGTCATATCTTTCACTCAGCTTTTGCACTTGAGCTGACGTTTGACATTACCAATCAGTAAATCAGCTCAAGTGGACACATTCCAGAGCAAAATGCAAACAAACTTAGCTCACAAGTATTCAATGGACTTCAAAGGTGTTTATATAATAGTTAATAGTCACAAGATACACTTTAACAGTCGCATGTCACAGCAGGCATTTTGTTCTGCAGGAGTTTTAGATCACTTGAAAAAGCAATTATGTGCATGAAAGTGTGTATAATATATTATTTTACATGAAGTCCTTTAAAGTCCATTAAATCTTTGTGAGCTGATTTTTTTATTTTTTTTTTTGTAATTGTACCATCTGGAAGTCAACTTCTTAGTTCACTGATCTAGGAATCATGACATTATTTACATCAAACTCATCCGGATGATATTGGCAATGGGTTCACTATTTACTGACTACACAGCACTTTTAAATTCTTTTCAGTAAGTTCTGGTGTCATCCTTATCAACAGGTATGGTTGAAAGTTTTGGCTGGAGACACAGGAGACTTTTTCCTGAGCCAGTGCATTTTCTGTGTAGTGATTTTAGCTATATTCAAAATATGCAAGCAAGACAATACTTCATAAGAGATTCTGTGATCCAATGGTCATCTGTATATCCCTTGTGGTGTGGGAAATGCAGATCTTCACCTTTAACAATAAAGTATTAAGGGAAATGAAGGCCTTGGAGCAAGAAAGCCTCCAAGTAGTTTCAAACATGTTGCTGTGTCAGAAGGGGTGTTGATCTGGACAATGTCACCTTTTGTAATATATGCAAGCATCACAAGCCACTTCAGGAGAAGGACTAAAATCCATTTCTGTCCTTTGTTGCATCATATCTAAATTTCAAAAAGCCAATCATGCTAAGCATTTTTTCTAAGATATTGGGTATAAAGTTTTAATCCGAATTAGCTAGTCTCACTCAAAATATATATCGGTGAGGCCAGACCCTATCCTCACTGCCTCTACATTACTTTTCATTTTGTCATTATAGTCACAACTTATTTTATGGTTAATACATTTGATTTTAAAGCAAATATGATAAACCAGAAAGCAAACCTTATTCCTGTTTATAATAAAACTGAGAAGGCAGAGAATAAATTGTTGGATTGTGGGCTTATCAGCAAGTATGAGATAGACCTTGTATCAGTTGTATAGTTTGATGACTGACTTCTTACAAGCCAAACATTCCCAGCAGTTTTTGATTTATTGTAGGACATCCACTGTTTTCTTCTGGCATATTTTTCTGAATTAAAAAAAAATACACAATTAAAAAAGCTTATGAAAGCTTCTACATTTCTTTTCCAGATTGATTTTCTTTAAGCTTTAAAATAAGAGAAATACACCAAAAGGCAAATATTGTTATTTGTACGGGACATTATTATGAAAGAAAAAGAGTACTTTGATAGTCTGGGAATTAAAATATCTACAAACAGCAGTGATTCATAGGTAGAATGCATAATTTGGTGACTGACATCTTACAAAGAAAGACCTCAGGAGTTTTGGTTTATTTCAGAAAAGTCCACTGTTGTCTTGCATTTGAACATTTCTCTGCACTCATCCATCCACACCACTGTTGGACTAACATTCCTCTTACATGCACATAATTGGAAAAACAACAGGAAATTCCTGTTATACAATAACTGCATAGTACCACACAGGTTTACAATAAAGCATTCAGTTCTCTTGGGGCTAGAGGCCTAAGAAAGAAGTAAAAACAAACGACTGAAAAGTATGAAAAGAAAACTTATTTAGGTAAGTCAGCCATGATTCATTAGGGGTTGAATGCTTTGGGAAAGTAGGAATGAAACAACTTAAT